>NC_142066.1:146909748-147209748 GCF_059756535.1 Pantherophis guttatus
TTAAAGAAAGTTGTATTTGCAGAAGCACTATTTCCTCAAAGCTAGCGTTCATTTTTCAATATATTTTGTGGTTTAGCTTATCCCACCCTTGTCAGTTAAAATTATTCTTCCTCCATTAAACATGTACATAAATGTAATGACTTCCTAGGGTGCATTTTAGAATGCTATCCTAAGTATGATCTACCCACAACAAAACAGTTTTGTTTTCTTCAAACTTTTGCAGGCAAATAACTTTTTCATAAATCTCATATAGATTCATTACATAATTTTGTAGGATTGAGATTCTATGCCTCGTTCCCATTGGAAAAAAGCCAGTTGCAAAAGCATTCTGTTCTGTTTCGCTTCCAACTCTGTCGTGTTGGCGGCTTTCCCATGTCTAAACTTGTATTGTTTGGGGTTAACCGTAGTTAGCAATCCATCAGAAGTCATATATGGTCACTTTCTTTTTTATGCCCAAGATTGGAAAGAGAAGTGTTACAAAAAGGTATATTTAACAGGGTGGAAGAATAACGAGAAGTCTGGAATTTGATTCCAGAAGACTTGATTATGCCATCTCTTCTTAAGATTAAAGAATGTGTTTACTCTTCCCCAGAATTACTTATTTTTACAGGTTTAGATGTCGGACATGAACTGCATTCATTGTTTTATTTAATTCCTTAGTGTTAATTTTCCTGCGGGAATTAACTTTTTTATCTTCTCTGCACCATATTTCTGCAACATCTCTGGCGGGATGGAGGTAATGCATAAATCCTGGTTCTCCTTGATCTCTCAGTGGCATTAATACCAACAGTCATGGTATCCTTCTGGGTCGGCTTTAGGAACTGGGGTGGGCAGCACTATATTGTGCTGGTTCTCCTCCTTACTTGGGAGCCAATCCAGTTTCAAGAGAGAGAGAGAGAGATCTAGTTTGTGACCAATACTATGTGGAGTGGGGGTGGGGGGGCTTCAGAGCTCTGGTCTCTCTCTCTTGCTTTTAATATTTACATGAGGCCGCTAGGTGAAGTGATCCATTGGTTTGGGATGACATATATAGTCATTTGCTTACTCTATCCCAGATCTCTTCAAAGTGCCATGGATGTCCTATCTCAGTATCTGGGGGTTATTGGGGACTGGATGGGGAGAAACAATCTCTGACTCAATCCTAGCAAGATTGGGTGACTATGGAAGAGAACTCCTCCATCTCTGGTTCTGAATGGCGTTGCACTGCTCCAAACAGACTGTGTGTGCATAATCTGGGAGGGTCTTATTGGACTTGTGAAGAACCAGTGGCAGCCATGGCCAAGGCAACCTTTCCACACCTCTGGGTGGTATGCCAGTTACACCCATACCTGGACCAGGAGGCCCTGGTCACAGTAATCCATGCCCTTGTAATCTCCAGATTAAACTACTGTAATATGGTCTACATGAGGCTGCCTTGTAGACTGTTAGGAAACTTCAGCCGATTCAGAATGCAGTAGCATAGATCGTACATGGTGCCAGATATGATGGCACACATAACCCCAATTCCTGCTCGAGCTGCACTGGTTATCAGTGTTTCCAAGTGAAGCTCAAGATGCTATAAGGCCCTACTTCTCAAGGTACCCAAAGGATTGCCTTTTTAAAAAGAGATTCAGTCCATCCTACTGCCTCAAAGAAAAAGGCATATGACTGGGAAAATGAGGAAACGTCCACAGAAGATGATGTAATTAAAAACATTTTAGATTGTGCAGAAATGGATAGATTGACATTAAAAGTAAAAGAAAAAGAAGATACAGAGTATTTTCGAATGTGGGACTTGTTTTGTAAATGGTTGGAGAGTAGAGGTAGAAATTAGGAGTTGGAAGAGTATTACTATATAAAAATAAATTGATCGAGACAATATGCTGTTCATTAAGCACTTATGTATGTAATGTGAAAATATATAAACAGTTTTTTTAAAAAAAGAATGCATATGATGCAGATTCCATCTAAGTATATTTACATAGAATGTCAGTTGGTAGGGCCCAGAAAACAAGCTTTTTCTACAGCTGCCCTCTGCTGTATGGAATTTCCTCCTTTTGGAAACCAGAATGGTTCCAACCTTGTAATCTTTTTGCAAGATCCTTGTAATCTTTTTGTAAGACCCTAAAAACCTGGTTATGTTCCCTAAAGCCCTGAATGTGCCAAGGGCCCTATTTCCAGCTATATTGCTAATGAGCTAAATACCTTGCTCCTATGAATATTTAATTTGGGTTTTTAGTGTTTTTAATAGGGCACAATGGCTTAGCGGTTAAGACCCTGGGCTTGTCAATCAATGGTTAGCAGTTCAAGACCCAAGTGCCACGTGATAGGGTGAGCTTCCATTCAAGATTTAGAAAAAAAGGGGGGGAAGGGGGGTGTATCAAGAAGCCCAGCCTTTTTTATAAAATAAAAGTTCTCCTCCCAGTCACTGAAGAGATGCAAACACCTAATTTCTAGTGCTATTTCTAGAATCAGTTTTCTAGTGCTTTGTGGTTATGAATCTGAATCAATGTAATGATTGATAGTTTAAAATCAAACAACCCCATAACACTGTTAACTCAGATTTGGTGTGTTACGTTGAATTCAACATTATGCTAGATTTATCCTGCCTTTAATTCTTTCGGCAGTCAAGGCAGCACGCTGCTTGACCCCTCCTACTTTATCAACAGCAACAATCCTGTGAATTGGTCACATTGCCAATGTCTATTACGCAACACTAGAAAAAATGCTATTCTTTCTTTTCCTCACCAATAGCCATAATGTGTGCTGTCAAACCAGATGGAGTCCCTCAACTCTGCCGAACAGATGAAGTTGGTGAACTCTGTGTATGTGCTATTGCCACAGGTACATCTTACTATGGACTTTCTGGAATGACCAAAAATACATTTGAGGTAAGCTGGTAAACTGTTAACTTCATTAAAAAAAAAAAAAAAACTTTCATATTTATATTCATAGCAATGATTCATTTGTGAGGCTGCGCTTCTAATTAAGTTGAGCCATTATTGTCTTCTCCAGTCATTCCCAATCTGGACATCTGCTCCAGAATACCTCAGTGACTTGACATGTGGAGATTGGCATTCTGCAGCTCTAGAGGGCTCCAGAATACAGAAGGAGAATGCTCTTTCATTCTGACGGGTAGAATATTTCCAGTTGAAGGTTTTCTCAAAATAATGTTTTATTTATGTGTGTATGTGTGTATATATTGCGTGTATATTGCGTGTATATTGCGTGTATTGTGCATTATAAATTAAATCAAAATAATAATAATAATGACTAAGGAATTCAAACAGGAGGAAAATATTTAAAGATTTAAAAAGGTAATGGGAAAAGCAAGAAGATATCTGGGGAAAGGAGATGGGGTTAGAACAGATAGCTTTAAATCTAAAATCCGAATTTCTCTCTAAAATACACTTCCAAATATAAGGCCTAAGGCAAGCAAATTTTACTTTATCTCCAACTTTGGGGCATCAATAATCCACCCCTCCAAAAAAGGAATAAAAATGTTCCAAAAAAAAAAAAAAGAAAACAGATAGCTTTAAAACTTGACAATGGGAAAGGGTAGAGAGGGGAGAAAAAATTAGATTGCACAGTCAGAATGCAGATCTAGAAGTCGATGGAGTAAAAGGCTTAAGAGAAGAATATGGGAGGCAAGTCAAAAAAAGAATAAGACTTAAAGTACATATTTTAACAAAAACATGTGTATAAATATTAGAACTATATAGACTGGATAATTATTTTGTATGTATTGTGATAGATATTAGGATAATATTTAAATACAAATAGATATGAAGAGTGAAATGTGGGAATTATGAATAAGAATTCAGCATTAATTGGAAAATTAGAGATTGAATGATGGTACTATTAAACATGCAGAAAAATATTATCAATAGCAGTGAAATGATAAAATTAAACAATGAGTGATTAGATAATGAAAGAATATATTTTAATGTAAGCATGTGTATTAATAGTAGAATTATATGGATTGGATGATTGGAAAGAACATGAACAGATTTACCTTGTGTTTAAATGATTGTGATTGGTATTAGAATTGTATATTGAAACACTGAACAATGAAAGAATGAAGGATGAAACTTTAATATAAATAGATGTGAAGAGCTAAATATGAATAATAAAGCAGGTGAAAGATGAAAGGTAGAAAAGAAATGTCTTTGAATACTACGGTGACATAAAAAAAAGTTAAAATAGAGATAGAAATAAGAAGGGAATAATAGTATATATATAAAATTTTCTTCTGTGACTGCCACAATCACTAATATGTTTGTATGTATGTATGTATGACTAGGAAAGTAAACTTGCTACCTTAATTCTACAATGCACACACAGAGACACTTTAATTGGAAAAATAGCAAATTGTAGGTCTTTATTTTCTTAATCCCTTTCCCAGTTTTTGCATTCTATGTTTTTCTATTGTTTCTGAAAATTTTATTGACTATTTTTATTTTGGCTATTGCTGTCTCTATTCATATTTTATCCCCCTTTCCAGATTAGGCATGGCAGTACCACTCTGGAAGTACCAGGCTGAAATTTGGGATTCATGCAAATGTTTTCTACCAATAAATAAATAGTGATAGAAGCACAGCACTGCAATATATAATTTTAGGGACATTGTAATGAATGGCTGGGTTTTCAAATCTCATTGAGCATGTTTATGGTTTGCTTGATTATGCTTTAGGGTGTTGCATAAACCAATGCATTTTTATAAATTATTATTCACAGCATATTTTGTTATGTCATAACTATTATAACTTCAACAACACATGCTGAAGCAAATCATTGCTTTATATAATGCAATGGGCATTCAAAAAATAGTACTAGTGTTCCCACAGAGAAATAGAAGAGGATTTATGTTTCATGTGTAGTAATTTTAATATATGCTCCTAAAAGGATCATAAAAATGAAGTTTCCCACCCTCACTTCTCTGTCTTTCTCATAGGTGTTCCCTATGACTACTTCAGGTGCCCCCATAAGCGAATATCCCTTTATAAGAACTGGACTTCTTGGGTTCATTGGCCCTGGAGGACTTGTTTTTGTGGTTGGTAAAATGGATGGTCTGATGGTTGTCAGTGGCAGGAGACACAATGCAGATGACATTGTAGCTACAGCATTGGCAGTGGAACCCATGAAGTTTGTCTACAGGGGAAGGTAGGCTTACATTTCTTCCCAGCAGGATTTTTTAAACAGGATATTGAAAGAGTGCTTCCCTTGCTCAGAGAAACCTTAGATAACCTTAGCATTCCAATAGATAAGCCAACATGCATTAATTTCTACTAAAAAGCCTTTATTTAACTGTCCTCCTTTAATAAAGGCCGACAACTCTGTAATATTAGCCCAGGTTTCCTGCCTGGTCTGCTTTCTGCTTTAACTCTGCTTGTCTCTGCTAAAGTAGTAGCCTTTACTACAGTTAGCCTCTCTACTAAAGTAGTAGTAGAATCTATCCCTTTCTGCCTTTTCCATGTCTGTTTGTTGTAAGCTCTGGTATGAAGCCTAGTTTCCGCAGGCAGGAGCTGGCTAATTCCTGCTAAATGAGAGCCCAACTCCTCCCTTTAGGCAGCTCCCTTTTAGCCAAAGTTTGTTTTCTTTCCATAAAGTGTTTAACGAACTCCTGAACTTTAAGCCACCTTCACTTTTATGGATTACGCCACCTTCACTTGTATGGTTCCCTCCTTGTTGAATATCCCACCCCTTTGTCATGGATTATCGTCAGAAAGTTCCGAAGCATACAAAAGCCAACCCAGTAACACAAGTCCCCTAGTAATACACACATAAGCGTGTGGCTTATGTTCAGGCTAGTTTTCACTGACCACTAACCCATTCTTCTCCACTACTACTACTACATTTCCTGTTATTTTCCTCCAGCTATTCCTTGTAAGTCCTACTACTAGAAAATAATATCTCTTTCTAGCTTCTTCAAGCTAATTCAGGCTGCATTTCTTCCCCACATGAAATTCCACCCACCTTTTCCCACACACAAACAGCAATAGCCCAGCTCTCTCTCAGCGCAGCTATTATAGCAAACGGCGCTGTGCTGGCTGGGAAAAGCCTTAAAGGGGCAGGATAACAGCAAACAGCTGTGGGCCATTTCCGAGTCAGCCTCTCCTCTCGCAATACGGCACTCTACCAGTAAGTTTCAGTTAATACCTAAGGTAATGGGAGCCATAAGATGAGTGCATTATTTTTATGTCTGTTGCCCGTAGCAGCTATTAATGCATTTTCTGCTTTATTGTTTGTAATTTTTAACATTGTTTGCTTCCTAATGTTGCTAAAGTTGTAACACGGACAGCCGTATAAGTTGTTTAAAATAATATTCAGGGCTGCTTAAGGACAAATTAAGGCAATGTAAATAAAACAACCCCTAGTAAAACATTTAGATTAAAAAATAGATGAAAATCAATTGGAAATGGAGCCAGTATAAACATCTGGGGGAGAAACTTTAATCGGGCATCAAAATGAATATCCGGCAAACCTCTTTAGGAAATTCAAAGTAGGAATGCTACAAATGGAAACAACTTTGCATATTTCCATTTCTCTAAATAAAAACAAAGGCAGGAATGACTTCGTTATGCTTGTTTTCTTTGCCTCGGTTAGTAAATATTATTCCGAACATATGGAGAGTGAAATACTGCTTGCAATGATGGTGCATTACTTCATGGCAGGAGTGGGCAATTGTGCCTCTTTTATAACCTGTGGACCCAGAAATTCTGGGTGTTGAAGTCCACAGGTTGTAAAAGAGCCACAATTGCCCACCCCTGCTCTATGGAGAGCCAACATGAGCTTGCTTTTAAAGTAGCTGTTCCAGTTAGTGCTCTATTTTAAACTTCTGTAGGTGTTCAGTGCAGATGTCTTCTAGAGGAAATAAAGAACTTGGGCTCTAATCTTCTCTGTTGCATAACTAATGAGAACTGAGTCACACGAAAGTCATGAAAGGGAATTGCTCTGCTCTTAGTCTTTTTATCCAACTGCAAATATCTTGGTTTGCACATCCCACAGGATAGCAGTATTTTCAGTGAGCGTCCTTCATGATGAACGAATAGTCATTGTGGCTGAGCAGAGGCCGGATTCTACAGAAGAAGACAGCTTTCAGTGGATGAGCAGAGTCCTGCAGGTACAGTTGCTAAACCTATAATCATCAGGGTCAAATGGAAAGACATGATGTGCCAAGGTTGTTACATAAAAGCATAACTATTTATTGCAGTTTCCAACAGAAGCAAAACATACCTAGTGAAAGAGTAATCTTTATTTCTGTTCCAGATGATCTTGGTTAATCTCTCCTGGAATTTTTCTTCTAATTTTGGATTAAACTATGAAAATCTACTTTTTCCCCTCTTGCTATGTTTTCTGAACAGATGATTGCTGTATCTTTGATAACTGGTGTAGCCGTGATGGTGAACCTATGGCACGCGTGCCAGCTATCGCCCATTGCTCTTCCAGGTTACAGCACGCATATTCACGCTGGCCAACTCAACTTTGCGCACGCGGGAGCACCGGAAACCATAAGAGAAGCTCCCTGGTGCACATGCGCTTGCCGGGAAACTGAGCTTCCGGTTTCTGGCGTGCATATGCCTGCCGGTCACCTGGTCTTCCGTTTTCTGGTGTGCATGCATGCGCAAAGACTAGCTGGCCGGCGCACATTTGCATGCCGGTAACCAAACACTCAGTTTCCCGGCAAGCGCATGCATGCCAGGGAGCTGCTCTTATGATTTCCGGCGCTCCCATGCGTGCAAAGACGAGCTGGCCAGCGCACAGCTGCGTGCTGTAACTTGGAAGAGCAACAGGCAATGGCTGGCGTGCCCAGAGAGGTGACTCCAGGGAGCTGCTCCTCCAGTTTCCAGCGCTCCCCCGCATGTGTGAGTGCGCTCCCATTTTGGCACTCGGTGCCAACACTGAGCTATAGCAATGCTGGTATGCAGAGCCTTTTAAGAAACTCAGAGAACAGAGTGGGAAAAACAGAACTTATTATAAAGGGAAGCAACTATATCTTCAAGTGCTTACTAATTGGCTGTTTATTGATTCTGTAATGGCATTACCTTATGAGTATTGCATTCCTTCCAATCTGCAGCTTTATGTTTAATGTGTTGGGCTCTCTTGAGCTTTGCTTGTGATTGAAAAGATAGGATATCCATTTATGAAGAAGCAGAAGATGATGGATACTCACCTCATTGTTCTGCAGAACAAGGGCAAGGCTGTGCATGAACTTCCATAGCCCATAATATATCTCTTCCTCTTTGGGAGAATGTTTTCTTCTACCTCCATTTAAATGCCAGAGGAAACCTAGACAGCCTGACTAAGACACTGGCTCAGTGGCTAAGACACTGAGCTTGTCGATCAGAAAGGTCGTCAGTTCGGCGGTTCGAATCCCTATTACAGGTCTCCTGCGTGAGCAGGGGGTTGGACTAGATGACCTCCAAGGTTCCTTCCAACTCTGTTACTGTAACTGAAACACAAAGAGCTAAAGAAAAGTTTTAGAGCAGTGATGGCTAACCTTTTCCGGACCGAGTGCCCAAAGCACGAGTGTGTGCGTGTGCAATCCCCATGCGTGCGCCCCACCCATGTGTGCCCCACATGCATGAATGCCCCCCCGCCATATGCCCCCCCGCATGTGCACACACCCTCCACACACACATGTGCCCCCATACATGTGTGCACAGGCTCCCACACACGGCCCGTCCCCACGCATGCGTGGCAGAGACCTGAAGGCCAGCTAGCTGGTGGGAGGCATACACACATGCGTGGTGGAGCTGAACTGGGGTGAAGGCTTGCATGCCCACAGAGAGGATGCTGTGTGCCACCTCTGGCACCCGTGCCATTGGTTCACCATCATGGTTTTAGAGCATTCAAGTAAGGTCTTATAAACATAGTGCAGTAGAGCAATTTAGCACTCTAAATTCCTTTATAGATTGCACAGTCTATGGAACAGTGATGGGTTTCAAATTTTTTTACTACTGGTTCTGTGGGTGTGGCTTGGTGGGCGTGGCAGGGGAAGGATACTGTAAAATCTCCATTCCCATCCCACTCCAGGGGAAGGTTACTGCAAAATTTCCTCCCTATCAGCTGGGACGTGGGAAGCAGAGAATAGATGGGGGCAGGGGCAGTCCGAATTTTTACTACTGGTTCTCCGAACCACTCAAAATTTCTGCTACCGGTTCTCCAGAACTGGTCAGAACCTGCTGAAACCCACCTCTGCTATGGAAGCATCAGTGTGAGGATCTTGCAAGTTAACACCATCAGGGGAACTCTTGAGGAAGGGGAAAACCTAATGATGGGGAAGACAGGAAAGAATCAGGCAGTTTACAACATTTTGGCTACACGCCATGGTGGCATGCAATAATAATACCAAATTCTACCAAGGCTGCTCAAAGAAGGATGCATCGCGAGCAGGGATATAAAAGAACTAACCATAGATGTTTTGAAAAGCAGTTCAAGCAAGAACATCCGGACAGTAGAAAAGGTAGATTTTGTTAAGCTATCTTCTCGCACTCCCAAGAGAACAATTCTCTTGGGAGTGTGATGGCTCAGCAGTTAAAGATGCTGAGCTTGTCAGCTGGAAAACCTGACAGGCCTGATTCAAGACCCGAGCGATGCGCGATGGGTGAGCTCCCATTCCTTGCTCCAGCCCACCTAGCAGTTTGAAAGCATGCCAATGCGAATAGATAAATAGGTACCACTTTGGTGGGAAGGTAATAGCGTACTGTGTGACTTTGACATGCTCGTTACATGACCAGGGAAGTGTCTTTGGACAATGCTGGCTCCCTCAGCTAGGAAATGGAGATGAGCACTGCCTCCTAGATTCATACATGAGTAGACAGGGGAAAGCTTTGCCTTTACCTTACCTTTTATAATATTTATGTTTGTGCCAGTTTTATTCCCCTTTGTCCATAAACTCCAGTTGTCTTCATCCCCATTGGCAATTTGAGTAGATGGGACTAGTAGAATACAGTTCAGCATATTACATTCCCTTCTTAATGGCCCTCAAGTGTTAGAACTTGATGTCCTTCATCACTTTTGGGGTGAAGTGCCTGACTTTTTCACTGCCCAGTTTATATTTCTTTAAATAACCGTTAAGGTGAAGCAATCTATGTCCCCTCTTCTGGCAAGGTTTTAGAGAAGGGAAAAAGAACCTCTTTTTCTCTCAATGGCTGCGGTTCCTCAGTTGTGTTGTGTTGTGTTGAGAGAAACCTGATGGATGAAGCCAAAGCAGAAAAACCACAGTGAATGACAGCCTCCATTCTTCCCTTCAATATTTCTTCTTGCTGGTTCAGCAAGACAACAGAAAGAGAAGGAATTAAGAGCTTTTAGCAGTGATGTAAAAACTAGTATTTTTCATTGTGAAAAGCCTTGTGAAGGCTGCTGATTGTCCAGTTCTGTTTTATGTAGCCCATTTCTATTGGTGAGGGCCAATATTTTTGAGACCTCTGATTGATAATAACCTTAACCAGGATACAGTTTCACCAGTGTGAAGTTAGTATATATTAAAATCAAGTTGCTCCTTAGACACTCAAAATCTATGATTTTAAAACAATTTCTTCTTCTCTTGAATCCTTATAGATAAAATTAGACCTGATTTGTAATGTACAGCAAATCTACATAGCAAGCAAGGAAAAATGTGCTCTTTTAAACTTGTACCCTGTCTTTATCGTTTTTACAAATAACTCAAGGCAGCAAACATATCCAACACACCTTCCTCCTCCTATTTTCTCCACAACAAACAACCCTGTGAGGTGGGTTGGGCTGAGAGAAAATGATTGGCCCAAAGTCACCCAGCCAGCTTTCATGACTAAGGTGGGACTTGAACTCACAATGTTTTGCTTTCTAGACTGGCCCATGTCTGGTTTTTAGTTTTTAGTTTTAATGCATTTTCTTTTTCTGAAAAAATGCCTAAGTTGATGTTGGTCAAGAATTATATCTTGATGATTTAAAGTCACTTTTACTGATTTAACTTTCTATTTCTACCTTTACATTTAGATTAGTTGATACTGTAGTTCACATACTACATTGAACTACAATTGAACTACAATTTAGACTTCTAACTTTTAGCAACATTGGGCCCTGTGAACACAGCCTGGCGGATTTTGTTGTTGTTGTTGCATAATGATGAAGTTGAAGCAATCACAAATTATGGCTAAATAAATTATAGATACATAATTGTGTAATCATAGTCCGTTATCTAGTAGGGAGTTTCAAAGTTCCTTTCTGTAGCTACATGACTTTTCAGATATCTGTGTGCTTGTGAGCAGACCAACTCAATCGTGTTCCCACCCTTATAGTAATTTTCTTCTTTTTATATGTATTTTTCTAGGCTATAGACAGTATTCATCAAGTAGGAGTTTACTGCCTAGCCTTGGTACCAGCAAACACACTCCCAAAGACTCCGCTTGGTGGAATCCACTTATCAGAAACAAAGCAGCTCTTCCTTGAAGGAGCATTGCATCCCTGTAATGTACTGATGTGTCCACACACCTGTGTAACAAACCTGCCTAAACCAAGACAGAAACAACCAGGTAAGTCCAATGTTTGCGTCTTGGGTTGAAATCCCCTGATAAGTGACTCGATAGTGAGATGTCCCATATATAACTTTCATATAAATAAATAAAAATAAGAGTAGCTAGATTTCCTCATAATTCAAGACCTTTTGATTGGATGTTCTGTCTGTGTTCTGTTATTTTCGACTCAGTGATTGGAATATTGGTTTGCTTTATGGATTTTTTTATTCATTTAATTATGTACCATCCTTCTGTTTGAAAATGTCCGTCAGGCAGCTTATAACAAATGGATATAAATTAAAACAGACTCAGATAATTTTACCAAGAAATGTCTGGCAAAAGAAAGGCATTCTTAGAGGCAGGGCATTATTGCAATATGAAGTACCAGCATTCTGTAGTTTGGGTGTGATGCAGAAGGAAGCCCAGAGTAGGCAAAGCTTCAGAAAAGCCTCTCCTGCAGATTTTAGAATTCACACAGATTAGTAAATAGAGAAGCAATCCCTCAAATAGTAAGACCTAAACTGTATTAACACCAGTATTCTAAATTGTACCTAGAAAGCAAATAGAGATCTTTCAGTATGATTCCTGTATCTCCACAACACTTTGATAGACAAGATTATGTGCTCTATTACAAAGATACTTTTAGCAATTCAGACGGTTGGTCCTTTCCTATGAATCTGCTATATTTTTTGTTTACGTTGCAGAAAGGCTTAGGAAGGGGGTGAAAAATTTTTTGACTCCCATCTACTGAGGAAATCTACAAAAGCCTATTTTATTAGTTATCTCAAATTGTCTGGGTTCAGCTAATCTCCCTTGCTCCTCAAATGCTAGATGAGACTACCAAATGTAATGATCCCACTGACCAATGTTGTCTCATTTCCTCTCATGAGTTTAAAAAAACAACAACCCAGTTTTATGGAAATTAGAGCTTCAAGATCTGAGCTGCAGGAATTGGACAGCAAAAAAATAAATAAATAAATAAATTTAAAAATCCAGTAATTTCATTTTGCTGGGAGCAGCTCCTATTATTTGCAGCTGAAATGGCAGGGGATTTCGTATGAGATAGTTTCACTCTAGATGAGGAAGCACAGTAATATGAATTTTGCACTGGAAAGGAAGTTCTTAATTCTTCTTTCACCATCTTCCTGATGTACTGTAGAAATTGGTCCTGCCTCTGTGATGGTGGGGAATCTGGTCTCTGGAAAAAGGATTGCACAGGCAAGCGGCAGAGATTTGGGACAAATAGAAGATAATGATCAAGCTAGAAAGGTAAAGCCCTAAATCTTCCATAGGTATAGTGGATAACGAGCAGAGAAGAGCATACTTACGGGAATTTTCCTTCCATTCAGAACTGGGAATATGAGAGTCCATATATTCAGACCAAATATTTATATCAAGGGATGTATTTTCTAAGGCTAATATATCACATCAAAACCATATATAACCTATGTCAAATCACAGTTACAGATCTGATGTAAATATGCTATTTTTGTCTTATATAGTTCTGGATAAATATGTATTCGTGTTTCTACTTACTACACATTATGTATAGTTGTCTATTTTAAAACTGACCATTATAAATATTTAATACAAAATGGGTATTAGGGGCGCAATGGCTCAGTGGTTAAAGAAGCTGAGCTTGCCAGCTGGAAAGCCAACAGTCCAGGTTCAAGACCCAAGTGCCACGCAACAGGGTGAGCTCCTGGTACTTGCCCCAGCTCCTGCAAACCTAGCAGTTCGAAAGCATGCAAATGCAAGTAGATAAATAGGTACCACTTCAGCGGGAAGGTAATAGCCTTCCGTGTGCCTCAGCATATAGTCATGATGGCCACATGTCCACGGAAATGTCTTCGGAATGTGCTGACTCCCTTGGCTGAGATGACCGCTGCCCCCTAGAGTCACACATGGACTGGACAGGGGAAACCTTAACCTTAACCTTTAATTGGATGTTGCTCCTGATCACATCAGTGCATACATGCAGTTCTACTAAGTTGCTGGTAATTTCAGACTATTTAGAACAAGAATGAATTAATTGAATTCTGTGTTGACTAATTGAAAAAAAAGGTCAGCAGTTTATTGTATGTTACTGATTTTTAAGTATTTTCAGATTTTTATTGTCAACATCCTTAAATTTCTTTTCTTCATAGTAATAATATCTATGAATCTTTCAAACTGGTAAACAGTTTGCAGTTCAGCGAAAAGAAAGCTCTTTCTAGGCCTAAAAGATGTTTAAAGAAGCAATTGTGTTTCTTACATTCCTCTCTTTCTTAATATTTATCTTGTTTTCCCCACCAGTTCTTATTCCTCTCAGAAGTCTTACAGTGGAGGGCCCAGACAACTCCTGACCATGTGCTTTATACTCTACTAAACTGTAGGGTAAGGATATCTTTTGGCTTTCTTATTTGTAAATTTATGAAACACTGTGAATTGGGCATCATGCAAATTAAATAAATAATGATGATGATAAATAAACTTGCAACTCAGAACTACCGTGTTTTCCCGAAAATAAGACCCTGTCTTATATTTTTTTGAACTCCAAAATAAGGGCTTCGCCTTATTTTCAGGGGGGGGATGTCTTATTTTGGGGCACAATTTGGGGGTGGCAGGTGGGGTGGGGAGGGGGAGAAGTAAGGGGCAGGAAGCCCTGCATGCCCGGCACGAGAAGAGATGGCAAGAATCACAGCTACTTTTGCAGCCATTTGAGGCTGCAAAAGCAGCAAGAGAAACAAAGGAGGGGAACCAGGAAGATCGAGTAGATCAGATACCGGACGGTGAGGACAGCGGCCATGGAAGAACCTGCTGTGCAGGGGCGGCTGAGCCTGCATTGCGCGGCTGGCCAGGGCGGCCACAGCTTCCCGAATGTGAGCCTTTCCCGGTCGCTGGACACCAGGCCCTCCCCACCCTCCGCTTCCAAGCAGGGAGGCTGTCCTTGGTGGACAGAGTGGCAGCTTCCTCCTCCTCTTTCCCAAAGGCCCACCGTGCTTAAAGGCCCAGTGTGGCGCTTCCCCTAGCCCACTCGCCCTTTCGCCCGCCTCTCTCCAAGCGCTCCGATCCCCATCCCTCGAGATAAATCGGCCAAGAGGCACCCAGCAGCGAGTCAAACCCATCCTGAGCCTCGCCGCTTTCAGTCGCTGCCTCCCTGGCCCGAGGCTTCCGCAGTGTGCCCGTTCGCGCAGGCCAGGAACCCTTTACCCCCAGTTCTGCCTTCGGGCCCTACCGGGTGGCCCCCTCCCCACACATCCCTGGCCTGCCTGTCAATGTTACAGAAGATGCAACACTGCACATTGCCCATAAGCAACGTGCAACCTCTCACAGTAATGAGAATTGCCTGCAATTCTCCTTTCTGTGAGAGGCTGCATGTTGCAAAGAAAAACAAAGCAAGGGGGGGTGGAGGACAAAACAAGGCAGGGGCTGCAGAGCTGCCTCAAGGCCCTGCATCGACTTACCTGAAGGCCCTTCAGCCAGGCCACCCATGCCAAACCCTCCCTCTCCCCCCCAGGGCAGCCACATCCCTTCACTAACCTGCTTTCCAGGTCTGTTCTCCCCTGTGCGTAGTCTGTTGGACTACGGTGTAAAAAAAAAAAATACTAGTAGTTCAGATCTTTTAACTTCTCATGAAGAAGAAAAAAAAAACTCGCGAAGTTGGAAGGTGTTTTTACCATAGTCCCACAGAGTACTTTCTTGCCCTGCATGTGACAGTGGAGAACAGAGCTGGAAAGCAAGTTAGTGAAGGGATGTGACTGCCTTGGGAGGTTTGGGACAGGGGTGAGGGACTTCTGTGTATTTATATAGAGGGGGGGGACAGAGAGAACTTTGCTGCCAGCCCTGGATAACTCTCTGAGGTTGGATCAGATCTCTCTCTTTCTCTCTCACTCTTCCTTTGGGATCACAGCACAGATGGCCCTTCCAGGATTGCAAGGCTGAAGGCTTCGGATGGAGCATTTTGGGGATGTGTGTCTGTGCTACGATCCCAAGTAAAGAAAGATCGGCAGGAAAAGGGGGAGGAGGCCGGCAGCTGGGGAGGTGCTCTGGAGATCAGGGCCAAGTTGCACAGCCCTCGCGGCTCAGTTGATCAGTGGACAGCAATTAAGGGGCCGAACCTCCAGGAGGTGACAGGAAAGGGAAGGGCTGCCTCCTGTGCTGGCCACGCCCACCCCTTCACTAGGGCTTATTTTTGGTGGAGGGTATATATTTATCCCCACCCCAAAAATCAGGCTTGGCCTTATTTTCGGGAGATGTCCAATTTTCAGGAAAACACAGTATTAAATATAAAACCAAGTTTGAAATGACAAAGGAGTATCCTACAATGAACTAATCCTTTCACAGAACCATAAAGAGCTGGCAGTTCTCTTAAGCTTTTGGATAGGTATGAGCCCTGGTGGCGCAGTGGTTAGAATACAATATTGTACCTGACTCTGCCCACAGCCTGGAGTTCGATCCTGAAGGGCTCAAGGTTGACTCAGTCTTCCATCCTTCTGAGGTCAGTAAAATGAGGACTCAGATTGTTGGGGGCAATATGCAAAACAGCATAAACCTCCCAAAGAATGCTGTAAAGCACTATGCTATAGGGTTGCTAGGGTCCCACAAACTATTAGATGTTATAGGACAGGGGTGTCAAACTCAAGGCCTGCAGGCCGGATCTAGCCCACGAGGTGGTTAAATCCAGCCCACAGGACTGGCCTGGAAATATCAAAGGACCAGCCCACAGTGCCTCTGGCGGTCAAAATGTTTTTGGCCGGCAGAGTGCTGCTGGAGGCCAGGGAGGCCGAAAATGGGATGGGGGGGCGCACACAGAGGAGAACTACAATCAGGGGTGGGTTCTACTTACTTTACTACCGGTTTGCAATGGGAACACACCAATGGTGAAATCTAAAATTTGTTACTACTAGTTCTGTGGGCGTGGTTTGATGGGGGGGTAATGTGATGGTGGGCGTGGCCTTTTTTTTTTTTACTTTTAAAACCATTTTTTCTACAACCTCTTCAGCGAAGAGGTTGTAAAAAAATGCTTTCAAAAGGCTCTGACGATCCCAGTTGAGTTGCCTTATCGGCAGAGATTTTTTTTCTTTTAAATGCCTCTGACGATCAGGCAACTCAGCTTGGATCATCAGAGGCATTTAAAAGAAAAAAAATGGGTTTTTTTTCTCTTAAAAGCCTTTGATGATTCCAGCTGAACCGCGTGATCATCAGAGGCTTTTTTTTTTTTTTTACTTTTAAAAGCATTTTTTCGGCCGAAGAGGTTGTAGAAAAAATGCTTTTAAAAGTAAAAAAAAAAAGCCTCATGATTGTGCAGCTCAGCTGGGCATGGGGGGTGGGCAGGGATTTTTGCTACCGGTTCTCCGAACCACCCACTTCCATCGCTACCGGATCAGGCGATCCAGTCCGAACCGGGAGCATTTCACCCCTGGAGCACATGCAAATCGTCAATTATGACGTCTGGGTGGGTAGGCGGAGCCTCCCGCCGTTTTTACTACTGGTTCTATAGAACCGGACAGAACCAGGACCAACCCACCACTGACTACAATGCTGATCTGGCCCTCATAGAAATCCAGTTTGACACCTGGATGTTTGAGTTGTTGCTGGAATTGCCATTTTGTTCTATTCTAGCCTGGCTTTTGTGCAATGCCTGTTATTATGTTTTTTTACATTGTACTTTGGGTCTCATGAACTGCCCAAAATTGCTCTGGAGTCAGGATCTGGCATCAAATTGAATTAAACTAACAAATAATAGTCTAGAATATGGACTTGTACAAACTGCATCCGTAAATGGTACTGCTTGGGAGGCAATCTGATGTAATTTCTCTCTATGACATTGATAATTTCTTACTTTTGAAAAATCTCAAGCTGTTCGGGTTTTGTTAAGGCTTGCTTCAAACCACTTTGCCATTTGAAAACAGTGATTACTAATAGCTAGCACTCAGTTCCTCATGTTATATCCTTACTAAATTTCAGTTTGAGTTATTTTGAAATGTTCTTCAGCAGTGGCTATAATTTCCTGAAAAAATCATAGTTCACTTTATAGTTACAGGCAAAAAGCTTTAAAGTCTACCTTTCAACTGACCTAATCAAGATATAGATTTTGCTTCCTTTGGGTTTTTTCCCACCTTAAAATTAAATGAATGTGTGGCATTTATATTACTAATCCAGTTTCAGAGGCTAAGGTCAATAACTCAGCTAATGAATAAAAAGCTGCATATTTAAATTTTTCTTCTTTGTCTCTACCTTTTTTTTTCTTCATGAAGGGGACAATAGCAAATTCTCTCACCTGTGTCCAGCTACATAAACGAGCTGAAAAGATAGCAGTAATGTTGATGGAAAGGGGTCATTTGCAAGATGGTGATCATGTTGCTTTAGTCTACCCACCAGGTAAATTGTGCAAGCTAACAATGTTGTTCTATCTATAAAATCTTTAACTGATGCATAAATAATGTTGGTTGGTTGGTTGGTTGGTTGGTTGGCTGGCTGGCTGGCTGATTGGCTGATTGAAGCAAAATATTTTGCTTCAAAATATTTTTGCTTCAAGTATAGGTCTTTCTGCTTGCTATATACAGTGAATTTGTAGGATTATACTCCAAAATTTCTCATTGCTCTTTCATCACTGCTTTTCTTTCAGTGTATGGGCTTTTAGACCAGTTCTTATAGCACTCAATGGGATATGGGGATGTCTAACATTTTTATTTCCTCTTCTCGTTACTGATTTCAACCAAAAGTGCTTCAGTATGGGCTTAGAGCAATGTTTCTCAATCTTGGCAATTTAACACACATGGACTTCAACTCCCAGAATTCCTCAACTAGCAATGCTTTCCCAGTGCTGGTTGGAAAATTCTGGTAATTTGAAATCCATTTGTCTTACAGTTAAAAATATGAAGTTACCAAGGTTGAGAAACATTGGTCTACAACTTCAGTCTATGTTTTATATGTAGTTGCTAAATGCACTGACTTCCAAAATAGAATTGCTATGGAACAATGAAGACAGATCCACCCCCACCCACCCCCACCTCACCCCCCCCATCTCACAAGCATGAGGGATAAAGAGTTGAATTTCATGTACAGGTTTATTCAGTGAAAGAGCTGGAGAAACAAATTCTGCCTCCAGCAGCTAAATGAAATTCACAATTGTATGAGAAATCTGCTCCTCTAAAGCCGAATGAATTCAGATCATTTCAGTAGAAGTAAACTGTACATGTCTTTCTCTCTCTCTTTCTCTCTCCTTTTAACCACACAATCTTATGCATGTCTGTTCAGATGTCAGCCCCAGTGAGTTCAGTGATCCTTACTCCTAGGTAAGTGGATATAAGATTGAAGCTCCATTTCAATGTAGGTTGTATTCCCAACGCATCTGAACAGCATTACTTTAGGGAAGGTGGAATTATACAGGTGTTTTTAGAAATTTCTCTCATTTTGCTTTCTTCCTAACAGTCATGTAACTATTTTTGTCCCATCCAGGCATAGATCTGATTGCTGCATTTTATGGATGTTTATATGCTGGCTGTGTGCCAATAACAGTTCGGCCTCCTCATCCACAAAACATTGCAACAACCTTACCCACAGTGAAGATGATTGTGGAGGTCAGTGGGCCATTAATAATGATTAACTTAGAACATGCATAGATTGCCTTTTTCATCCTGGAGTTGCATTTTTTGTCTCCAGGGGCCACGAGGAATAGATTTTGGTGGAGTAAGGACATAACAAGGGTTAAGAATTAAAACTTTTGGACCCAGAGAGGAATTGTTTTGAGGGTTGGGGAATATACCATGTTTCCCCAAAAATAAGACCCTTATAATTTTTTGAACTCTGAAATAAGCGCTTATTGCCATGCGCTCAAAAGCCTGATTGGGCTTATTATCAGGGGATGTCTTATTTTGGGGAAAACAGGGTAGTAAGTATAGTGGCTACACAACATATAGACAGATTTAACCATAGTTAAAATTGGGAAAATATGACCATCCTAGACCAGGCCAAATCCAAAAATGCCAGAAAATTTCTAGAAGTCTGGCACTCTGACAAATCAGCCATCAATAGTTACATAGACATTAACATCTATAGGTTATGCAAAAGAGACGATCAACCAGCCCAAAAGAAAACAAAAAGACTCCACCTACCTCTACCTCTCCTGCAGTAATCAACACTCAGATCAGAATAGATTAACTCCAAGGTTAACTTCAGACTAATAATCAAGTAAGAAATACCCCAATCAAGAAACTGCCAAAGAGCCATCAGTAAACAGCCCAACCAAAGAATCTCTAAGAACACCTCTAAGATACAGACAGCCAAGACACCAAAATATAAACCAGTGATGAAATCCAAATTTTTTTACTACCAGTTCTGTGGGTGTGGCTTGGTAGGCATAGTGGGGCTTGGTGGGCGTGGCTTGGTGGGCGTGGCAGGGGAAGGATACTGCAAAATCTCCATTCCCACCCCATTCTGGGGCCAGCCAGAGGTGGTATTTGCCAGTTCTCAAAATTTCCGCAAGCGGTTCTCCAGAACCTGCCAGAACCTGCTGGATTTCACCCCTGATATAAACTGACAGAAAACAGCACTACTTACTAGCATTGATGATGTAACGTCTGCAAAAGCAAGCAAGCTCAGAGAGCACCAAGGACCCCTCATTTCCTTGGTGCTCTGAGCTATAAATATTCTCCTTTATCGGTATAGTGGCTGCATTCCACATCATCATAGAATTTTTTTGGGCGGGGGGTGGGAGTAACCTGTATTGAACGTCTGAACTTGAAAACATTTGGAGTAGTGAGATGTTCTTTTTAAACTGAAGATGTACTTTATAAAAAGTGAAATAATAATTCACTTGTAATTATTAAGCAAAAAGCCAGTTGGGTGTAATGGCATCTGGGTAGAAACAGGAAAACTGTGAGTTCTAGTCCTGCCTTAGACACAAAGCCGACTGGGAGATCTTGATCCAGCCACACTCTATCAACCATAGGAAGGAGGCAATGGCAAACTATTTCTAAAAACTTTGGCAAGAAAACTGCAAGAAGCTGTCTAGACAGTCTCCAAAATTGGGATATGATTGAACAAAAAAAAAAAGTGTAGAGATTTAAATCTCTTCTTTCTCTTTCTGCTGAAATTCCCAGGTGAGTCGCTCTGCTTGTTTAATGACAACACAATTAATATGTAAATTATTACGGTCCCGGGAGGCAGCAGCAGCAGTGGATGTCAGAACGTGGCCACCTATATTAGACACAGGTATGTTGTATATTTGTTTTGTTACATATCTTTGCTCTGTTGCGAATTTTTGCATCTTTCACAATGTTACAAGAATCACATCTCCCTTTTTCTTCATAGATGATTTGCCAAAGAAACGGCCTCCTCAGATCTTCAAACCTTCAAATCCTGACATGCTAGCTTATCTCGATTTCAGTGTATCTACAACTGGAATGTTAGCAGGGGTGAAGGTAAGAATTACACACATCAAGATCTACATCTGGATAAGACACATGTAGGACAGGGGTGGGTTCTACTTACCTTTACTACTGGTTTGCAGCGCGCGCATGTACTCTTCTACGCATGCGCAGATAATCTATGATGACGTCCAGGTCAATGGGCGGAGCCTCCTGCTAGTTTTACTACCGGTTCTTGCGAACCGTTCCGAACCAGGGGCAACCTACCACTGGTGTAGGGGAAGAACAAGAAAAAATCTCATTTAGTTTTCCTTAACTGCTGCTTCCATGATTTATTGTTTTATTTTTAAGGGGCCATGGAGAAATCTCCTTAGTCTCTTTTTCTGTAATTTTCACAGGAGGTACAATATTGTGACACTAGGATTAAGCCAAGACAGCAAGAGCTAGTTTTTGAGTTTTTTCACATGGTAGAACATTCTTTAACTGACACTAGTAGGAGAGTCTTAACTTTTTGCATGTTAAGCATTTGGTCTTTTACTGACCCATGTCTGCCATCTGTAGCACTTTCTATTTTTACTCTCCTCTTCAGGGTTCCACATAATTTGCAGCAGTTCTGGATTATAACCTAGAAATCAAAACCACAATGAGTCACTTTCTGTTTGTTTTTCGTTTGCCGGGTTGATAGATTGTTCTTCTTTGAAAACATATTAATTGTAATAGTGTGGAAAAGATTCAGTGAGGGTTTGCTTCTAAGAGATGGAAATGAAAGTACGGAGAGAAGAGATGGGGGGGGGAATGATTATTTTTATTCTGTTACTAACTTAAGATCTGGCAGCGCTTCAGAAGCAACCCCACAGAATGGCATAGTTTATTTATCATTCTGATTACTGTTTTTTTTCCTCTTCTTCTTCCAGATGTCTCATGCAGCCACTAGTGCCTTTTGTCGTTCTATTAAGCTGCAGTGTGAACTTTACCCTTCTAGAGAAGTTGCAATTTGTTTGGATCCCTATTGTGGACTGGGGTTTGTCCTTTGGTGCCTCTGTAGGTAAGTTTTCCTGATGAGAACTGTCAAATATCTTTTTTTGGAAGTGGTAGGACATTACTGCTGGACTCTGCTTGTATGTGTACGGAGGACAGGGATCCAGTGTATCATCTCCCAGGAAAAGGAATAATTGACATAACAAAGCAAAGATTGAAGCTAGATTTAAGTTTGAAGACCAACCTATCAGTTCTAGAGGCAAAATAGAGACGGTAAACGGAGTCATGGTGTCTTATTATATTTGAGAAAGTGGGTATTTTAGCTAGTTACAAGAAAATATTGTCGTGTGGAACAATTCTCTTCAGAGTTTAAGACAACCATTCATATTTTTTTTTCTTCATACTATTCCATGTTGCCACTAACTCTCACTGGCGTGCTTTTAATGGAATATCACATCCATACTTCTTTTTTTTTTCAGCACAGTTCTTGACATTTCTCCAAACTGGCTAATCTCTCCCTGTGGATAAAGCTGCTTTGGCTACCGAGGCATTACATAAGTGTGGCATATACCAAATTGGGAAATAAAACCTGTAATTCGTTGTTAGCAAAAGGAGAGAGGGAGGCTAGTAAGGTAATCATGTCCACTGAAAGGAAAGGAAACCTTCAATCCATTTTTTTTTCTTAGCGTGCAGGATTTAAGTTCATCTCCCTCTCCCAGTTTTCCTAAATATTTTAAGCAATTGGAAACTTAACACAAAATGTCCTTTTGCTTCCTGCCAAACTTGTTTATAGGTATTGTTCCAAAAGCGTTTCCTGAAAAAGAACTCAAATGCCATTTCTGCTAAGAGATTCTCAGAATCTTATTTCAAAAACTACATTTACAACTTTTAATATACAGAAATAGGGATATGCAAGCCATTCATGTCTGCCTATTACAGACATTTTGTACAGGTAGTCCTTGATTAATAACCATTTGTTTAGTGACCATTCAAAGTTACAATGGCACTGAAAAAAATGACCTAGGACCGTTTTTCACCTTTACAGCCATTCCCATGTGGTCAAAATTTGAAGGCAAGTAGTTCATATTTACGACAGTTTGCTGTCATGTGCTTATCTTTTGCGACTTTCTGACAAGCAAAGTCAAAGGGGAAGCCACTTATCAACCATGTTACTAACTTAACAAGTGCAATGATTCACAACTGTTAATTAACAACTGGCAAGAAAGGTGATAAAACAGGGCAAAATTCACTTAACAAATGTCTCACTTAGCAACATAAATTTGGGGCTCATAAATTTTGGTCATACGTTGAGGACTACCTGAATGTCTTAGCATACATTTTGTAACGGAATTCTCAACTCTACTGCATAGGCATTAGAACAAATATAGAGTTGATAAACTCTACTTCAAGAGTTGCAGCACTCTTAAACCTCTGATGAAGTTCTTGATCACGTAAACACACTTGAAGTAAATTTAAATTGTGGGGTTTTTTTTTTTTTAAAAAAAAGGATACCAGTTTGGGGCCACATTGTTTTTATTCCAGTTTGGTATCATTGCCATTAATCACTGCAACAGGAGTATAAAAAGGGATTGAACCCTAGATACCCAGGGTTTGCAATCTGAGCACAAGCAGCCAAATTTATACCTATATATAAAACATAGTAATACAATAAAACCATCTGTTTATCCCTGTTATAGATGCTATGAAGTTGTGCTGGCCTGCTCCATTGTGATGTCCCAGAATGCAGCATTCTGAGACTTTCAAACTACTAAGGAAAACCCCTTGGAGCATGGAGCCAGCCCATTGGTAAGTCATGGCTGCATTGCATGGTTTTGCAAAGTTTTGTTTTTGTTTTTATTTTATGTCCCGACGGGTATAAAATAATAATGAAAAGAAACCTTGCAAAGCAGAGCAATAGACCTCTATCAAAAATTCTCCAGATTCCTATCAATTGGCCACCCACTCCAGCAGGATTTCCTGGAAATGTTTGTCAAAGATTGATGCATTCTGGGCAGAACAACAATTGTCAGGCCAACGTGAGTTCATGGACATTAGTCTTTCTAAACCTTTTAGCTGTTTGTGCCAAAGACATAATGCTGGGATTCATTGTATTGTCATTTCTTTTTCCCCTGCCATGTTTTTGGGTTTGGGAAGATTTTTTTTTTTAAGCCTTTCTAAATACATTTATTCTTAGCAGCTGTTCAGTTTGGTACTGATTCTGAAGTCTAGAACACCTGACATGTGTGTTTTTTTTTAATTTCTCCAACTTTTATTTCTTTTATGTAGAGCCTGAGGTGTTATAATTTCCTGATATTCATGTTTATGTGTGAATTTGTGAACTGCCAGGATAGTCTTTAAACTAAAATGTTAAATTTTCTTTTGTGTAAATAATTTTGCAAAACTAACAACAGCCATATAAGGGCTGTAAACCTGGTGGGAGAATACTGCTTTTCATGCAGAAGCTCTAGGGTGCATGATCAGCGTTTTCACTTTGATCTGGGAAGGTTCCTAAAATAGTGTAGTGTTTCTGCTCAGTATTGAAAATATTGAATCTGAAGCTTCCCTGCCTTCCATAGTTAGGAAAGGCTAGTACTGTTCTACTTGAACTTTTATTAATAAACCAAGTTTATGCATAAACTTGCCTTGACGGAAAATTGGTTCATACCTCCTACTGAATCTAGCATTGTTCAGTTTTGTTTCGGTGGAATGTGTGAAGCCATCCATTGTTGTATGTGCAACAAGCAGTGTTTAATGTAGCATAGGCTAGCCAGAGTAGATTTCAACCACATATGTAATATGGTTGAAGCATTCACACTTAAATTCTACTGAAAGCATTAGTTTGTAACATGAGATGGTTTGAAAGCCGGATTTGTATGTTTTTTTTAAACACTACACTTCTGCAAATATCACCAAAAGGAAGGATGTAGAACAAATTTAAAAATAGCAATTCACGGAAACAAAGTAATAAAATAATAAAACAAGATTAGAAATTCCCTCTAGAGTGGTATGTTTCAAATAGGATCTAGATAGTGTGTTTGTTGGAGGATGCCTTTCATTGAATTTCTGCAAAGACCAAGAAATTCTTTCAGTGGCTTAAAAGCCGTCTTCTAGTTCTCTCATTCTTCAAAAAAAGGATATATGCAAATATCCCATCTAGATGGCAGCATTATCTGATTAGATCTTAAGAAGCCAACCAGAATCAGATGCAGTTAATAATTAAATTACAAACTATCTAGAAATCTCAGAATTGCATATGATGACATGCTAGAAAAGAGATTTCCAAGCCATTTCTCAGCCATCAAAGATGGGATCTTTTGTATGCAAAGGACTTTCCTTACCATCCTTAGCATCCCTATATTCCTATAACATTATCTGCTAATCATTTCACAAGGTGAGCAATCTGGTCGGTTTAGCCACTTGCTCAGTCAATCCATGTTTTGTTCCAAATCCCAGAGGGACAGAGAAGAAGAATCTGGTAGCTTGCTAAAGACTATTTCCTCAAGGGAGTATTCTTGACAGCAGTAGTAATTCATCACAGGGAACATTCCATCTTCATGCTACTATTGAAAAACTATCTAGCGTAAGCAAAATAAAGTTCCAACCACTGGGTCTTTCTTCACATAAATTGATTTAAAGCTAGCTCATTTTGTTTGACTTTTTCCTCTGGAATATATATTTGTTGCCACTGTTTTGATTTCTAAGATTTACAAGCTAGAGGGAAACTGTAGCCCTCTGGTAGTTGCTGCACTTCTTTAGTAGTCAAGATCTCTGACCATTGGCTGTTCTTGATGGAGCAATTGGAAACCAACTGAGTAACATCCAGAGGGCTTCAGATTGTCCAACCCTGAGCTAAAAGGTCTCAGGGAGAGCTGTCTCCTTCCAGAATTTTGAAAAATAATTTCCTTTTCAATTTGACATCTTCTGGTCTCAAGACAGATTTCTCGTCATGGCATTAACCAATCTTGTATCTTTACAGCGTTTATTCAGGACACCAGTCTATTTTAATTCCTCCCTCAGAATTGGAAACTACACCTGCTCTATGGCTTCTGGCTGTGAGCCAGTACAAAGTAAGAGATACCTTTTGTTCCTACTCAGTTATGGAGCTTTGCACCAAGGGCCTTGGTTCACAAACAGAATCTTTGAAGGTGAGGAATCATTGTTCATATCCTTTTCTTTTTCCCTACAGCCTATGTTGCTTGAACTTCTTCTTCCCATTTGATATCACTGTATATATTGTTGATAAACAATTGTCTTTATGAATCAAGGACTACACCTTCAACTGGGCAAGTGGAATTCTACTTTCCACTTTGTGTGAATTTAGTCAAAGTTAAATCATAGCTTGGTATGTGAACTCATACACTTTCAACTTTCCACTGAAGACTTACTTTAGATTTTGTTGCATATAAGCTTTTTAAGACAATCTGTGCCTTTCCTCCCATTTTTCTAACAAATGGGATTGAAGAGCCTTGGTAGTACAGTGGTCTAAGGCACCCTGTTATTAAGCTGGTTATTAAGACCAGCTGCCTGCAATTACTGCAGGTTCGAATCTCGCCAAGGCTCAAGGTTGACTCAGCCTTCTATCCTTTCTAAGGTAGGTAAATTGAGGACCCAGTTGTGGGGGCAATAAGATGACTTTGTATAAATATACAAAAGGATGAAGGCTATTGCTTAGCGCATTGTAAGCCGCCCTGAGTCTCCGGAGAAGAGCGGCATATAAATCAAAATTAAAAGAAAAGAAAAGAAAAGAAAAGAAAAGAAAAGAAAAGAAAAGAAAAGAAAAGAAAAGAAAAAGAAAATGGCTAACAAGTCACATTATAATTATTGCCCCATCCTATATCCGTTCAAAACAGGCTCACAGTTTAATAATGGAATTTGTGTGGCTTGTAGAAGGGGTAAACTAAAAACAATGAACACTCTCTATTCTCTGTAATGCAGAATTATAGGTAGGTGAGACCATAACAACTTTAAGATGTATGAAATAATACAACTCCCAGAATTCCCTAGCAGCATGCTCTTCCGTGTCAATTTCAATACCCAGAATTTTGCAGCCAGCATGTTGCCTGGGAAATTCTGGGAGTTGAAGTCCACATATTTTAAAAAGTTGGAAAACTTGGAAACACTGGCAAAAACATCTATGATGTTTGCTATGAGGATGTCCCCACTTATTTCAAAATACAGTTATTTTTGTAACCCAAAGTTCATTTCTGCTTCTGATGTCTTGGCTATTTCATCTGTCCAAATGTCAACACTACTCTTGGAATGACCTGAGTTTCTCCTTTGTTTCCAGGCAAGAGGACTGGACCTGTCAAGGGTGCGGACATGTGTGGTTGTGGCAGAAGAACGACCTCGAATAGCTCTGACACAATCTTTTTCAAAGCTTTTTAAAGATCTGGGCCTCCATCCTAGAGCTGTCAGCACATCCTTTGGCTGCAGAGTTAACTTGGCTATATGTTTGCAGGTAAGGCTCTCTCTCTCTCTCTCTCTCTCTCTCTCTCTCTTTCCTGTTGGCAAAAATTGTAAAAGCAGTCCTTGCTTAAGGGGAAACAACCAGATTTCATTTAAGATGGTTAGTTACTTTCTTAATCATTGCAAGTGTAAAAAGTTATGTTCCTTTTTCATATTGCAAGCATACACCTTTTCAGGTTTTGTTGATCCATAATTCTTTTTATGTTACATTTATAACATTTATTCTGTCCTCAGGATGAAAGCAACACAGTAAATACCTGTATGAAATTTCCTTAATTTGTAAGTTGTAAAACTCAACTCAAATCTTTATGCTCGGCATATATATATATATTTTTAATCGTGTCAGTAGAATAAGGACTTGAATAAATATAGTGCCTTAAAATCACTCTAGTGTTACTCAGTTATTGTGGCTAGTGTTAGAAATGGATTAAATTTCCATATCTAAAGTACTTGTCCCAATCTGATATTTGCCTGATATCTTAAAACTCCCAGAGTTCCTAGCCATTACGGTTTTTGAAGTCCAACCCCTACTGGAAGTTTATATTGTCCAGAAGGGGAAAAAATTAACAGAATTTAGTATTAATGTCATAACTTCTTTCCTTATAACCAGAACTGGGATCATAATCTTGGTCATTAAGCAAAGTGGTGTTACATGACTGCTTCACTAACTGGACAGAGTTCCAGGTAGTGCAGGATGGCTTGGGGTCGGATGGGTTTGGGTGAATCATAGATTCCCAGGGCAGGCCATGTCTGAGTTAAGGAGCTAACAATTCCCTCTGTGAAATCCAAACAGCTGAGTGGAAAGGCAGTCATAGACAGCCTGCCCTGAATCTTGAGGGAGGATTTTCAGCTTCTGAGTGGAGAGACGCTCGTCATTGCCTGCTCCAGACTTTCCAGGCTTTCCCCAACCTCGAGGCACATAGTACTCCTTACCTTACAATGCTGCCTTTCCACTCGGGGAGCTAAAAATCTTGCTTGAATTTTAGCTCCCTCTCATTTTGAGGGCTGGCTGAAAGAGCTCTCTGTCAAAGGATTTCAGTTCTTTGTCTGCTTGGATTTTGGTAGGGAGCTCTTTCAGTTAAGTGCTCCCCCTGAGCGCCCCCACCTCCCGAAATAAGATGGAGTCTTGTTGGCAGGGCAACAGCTTGCAACCTGCCCTGCCAGCTATCAATTGACTTTCTCGGGGAGCTGGTAGATTGTAGAAGATTGTAAATGGCAATCACATGATAGTGAGGTTCCTGGCAACTGGTGGTTAGTGCAAAAGGGTTGCCAAGTACCCAAATCACAGTCATGTGACTGTGGGGCGGGGGGGGCATAGTTTGCAACAGAAGAGCTTTACAGGACGTGAAACAACCTTTCCAAGCCTGTCATTACTTCAAACTGTTGTTAAATGAATGGTTATAAATTGAGGATTCCTGGTGTGACCTAGGCTTCCTGAGTCATTAAAATACACGAGTAGTCCCAAAAACCTTTTTTATTGCAACAGCTGTGAATTACGTTCATTCACAGCTGAGTCCCAACTAGTTGTAAAAAGTCCTTTGGGAGAAGTCCTTCAGGATAATCACCCACCTTTATCTCCCTTGACATGCTGCCAATGACCTACTTGGCAAAGCCACACGGAGTCCAGAATTAAACAGAGATGCTGACTGGCTTAACAACGTTGCTTTCCTGCAAAGGGCCCATGTGCCTTTGCTCCTCTTTTAAACCTTATGGAAGGGGCCAATCCTCTCCAGGCCTTACTCCCGAATCATCCCTTTTGTTTTAATCCCAGTACTGTAGTAAACCTTATAAATGTTTTATTATCTTATAAGATAACCTTGTATTATTTTTTGCCCTATGCCAAACTGGAGATGAACCTCATCCATTTCAAATAAAAATTTATTTGGGTGGGAAAATTTCCTGCTGTCTGTTCCAGTTTTGTTTTCTGATGGTTTCCATCTTCCCACTTCATTCTATTTTCACATAATAAAAATGAGTTGGATTTTTTAAAATAGTAATTCCTTAGTATTTATGTATATAACTATGTCTATTAGTTTTTGGTCACCTGTTCGGATTCTTTTCTTTGTAACTTTAGTTTCCAATTTCCAACAGTCACATCACTTGGAGATATCACATAGTTTGTGATCCTTCTCCGCACAATATGATTTCAGAAAATATATATGTGCACCATTGGGCAACAATTCCCTAAATATTTATTCAATATTTATTTGTAAACTGGGAATACATTTAAATGCGCCATCGGCCAGATTTTACACTATTTCCCTGAATGCATTCTAAGATTTTATAATCCTCTGATTTTCTTTTCCCTACTTCTTTTCCTCCATAAAGGTAGATTTTATTTATTTTATTTATTTTATTATATTTCTATACCGCCCTTCTCCTGCGGGACTCAGGGCGGTGTACAGCCAGAATAAAACATAGTATATAAAATTTAAAAACATTTTAAAAAACAATTAAATAATTTTGGCCCGAATTTAAAACAACCCAATTAAAACCGAATTCGATTAAAAAACTGAGAGGATGGGATCAAGCCAGCCCAGCTAGATGGAACAAGTGTGTCTTCAGGGCCCGACGAAAAGTCCGGAGGTCTGATATCGTGCGTATCTCAGGGGCAGGTCATTCCAGAGGGCAGGTGTTGCCACAGAGAAGGCTCTCCCCCTGGGGTCGCCAGCCAGCACTGCCTGGCCGACGGCACCCTGAGGAGGCCCTCTCTGTGTGAGCGAACTGGTTGGTGGGAGGCTATTGGCAGCAGAAGGCGGTCGCGCAAATACCCTGGCCCTAAGCCATGGAGCACCCGGAAGACCACAGGAAGCCAGTGCAGCTCACGCAGGAGAGGTGTTATATGTGAGCGCCCCGTCGCTCCCATAATCCCCCGCGCGGCCGCATTCTGGACCAACTGCAGCCTTTGGGTGCACCCCAAGGGGAGCCCCATGTAGAGAGCATTGCAGTAGTCCAGAGGGGAAGTGACGAGTGCTTGAGTGACCGTGCGTAGGGAGTCCCGATCCAGAAAGGGACGCAACTGTTGTATCAGGCGGACTTGATAAAAAGCCCCCCTGGCCACGGCCGTCATATGCTCTTCTAAAGACAGCCGTGCGTCCAGGAGGACGCCTAAGTTGCGAGCCCTCTCCGTGGGGGCCAGTGATTCGCCCCCAATAGCTAGCGATGGCACCAGCTGGCTATATCGGAATGCCGGAAGCCACAGCCACTCGGTCTTGGAAGGGTTGAGTCGGAGCCTGTTTCTCCCCATCCAGGCCCGCATGGCCTCCAGGCACTGGGACATCACTTCAAGGGCATTGTTGGGATGGCCTGGGGTGGAGATGTACAGCTGGGTGTCGTCAGTGTACTGATGGAACTCCACCCCAAAGCCACGGATGATCTCACCCAGCGGCTTTACATAAATGTTGAACAGAAGGGGCGAGAGGACCGACTCTTGTGGCACCCCACGAGCAAGGTGCCTCGGGGTCGACCGCTGCCCCCCTGTCAACACAGATAGCGACCGGTCGGAGAGATAGGAGGAGAACCACCGCAGAACGGTGCCCCCCACCACCAGCCCCCTCAACCGGTGCAACATGATACCATGGTCGATGGTATGAAAAGCCGTTGAGAGATCTAACAGGACCAGGATAGAGGAGCAACCCCTATCCCGAGCCCTCCAGAGATCATCCACCAATGCGACCAATGCCGTTTCCATGTTGTGCCCAGGCCGGAAGCCGGACTGGAGCGGGTCCAGATAGACAGCTTCATCCAGGTACTGGGGAAGCTGCCGCGCCACCACACTCTCAACAACCTTCGCAACGAAGCGAAGGTTGGAGACTGGACGATAGTTAGCCAAAACAGCCGGATCCAGAGAGGGCTTCTTGAGGAGGAGCCTCACCACCGCTTCTTTCAAAGCAGCCGGCAGGGCACCCTCACTCAGAGAGGCATTAACAATCCTCTGGAGCCAGCCTCGTGTAACCTCCCGGGAAGCCAGTACCAACCAGGAGGGACACGGGTCCAATAAACATGTAGTCGCGTTCAGCCGTCCCAGGATCCTGTCCACGTCCTCGGGAGCCACAGGATCAAACTCCTCCCAGATAACATTCTCAAGACCTGCCTCAGTCATCCCGTCTGGACTTACCCAGTCACAGGCCAGGCCTTCCCGAATCTGAGCGATCTTGTCATGCAGATACTGCACAAAGTCCTCAGCTCGACCCTGCAAGGGATCATCCCGCACTTCCAGATAGGTCACCCTAAATAGGGTGGCTGGGTGATTATCTGATGACGCGATAAGAGCAGCAAAATAGCTAGATTTCGCCGCTTTTATCGCCACTAGGTAGGTCTTAATATGAGACCTCACCAGTGTTCGGTTGGATTCGGAGCGGCTGGTCCTCCAACTACTCTCCAGGCGTCTTTTCCGGAGCTTCATCTCCCGCAGCTCCTCGGAGAACCAAGGAGCTAGGTGAGTTCGGTGCCGGGTCAGAGGCCGCAAAGGCACAACACGGTCCAAAGCCCTGGCAGCTGCACTGTCCCAGGCAGCCACTAGGTCTTCAGCCGAGTCATGAGCCAGATTCTCAGGAAATGGCCCAAGCTCCATCTGGAATCCATCAGGCGCCTGGGGCAGAACCACCTGGTCGGTCCCGCCTCCCTGCAGCGGGGTGCAGCAGTTAGAAAGTCTAGTCGAAGGAGCGAGTGGTCAGACCATGACAAGGGTTCAATGACTATATCCCCTGTATCAAGGCCACTCGACCACTGACCAGAGACAAAAACTAAGTCCAGAGTGTGTCCACCCGTGTGAGTAGGGTCATGAATTAACTGAGTAAGGTCCATGGCCGTCATGGAAGCCATGAACTCTCGAGCCACCTCAGATGTTTCACCGATAGATGGCAGGTTAAAATCTCCCATGACTAAAAGTCTGGGGGTATCAACCACCACCTCGACTATGACGTTGAGCAGCTCGGGCAGGGCCGTTGCCACGTGGCATGGAGCCAGGTACGGATCAACAAGCCCATCTGTACTCCACGGCCCCACTTCACAAAAAGGGACTCACATCCAGCTATCTGTGGAACAGTGGTCTCCCTCGGATCAAGACCTTCCTTTATAATAACCGCCACCACCACCCCTGCCCCTGCCCTGAGCTCTCGGCTGATGGAATGCACGGAAGCCTGATGGGCACATATCTACGAGGGGACACCCCCCTCCTGGCCCAGCCAGGTCTCCGTGATACCTGCCAGGTCCGCTCCCCCCTCCTGAATAAGATCACAGATGAGAGGGGCTTTATTTACTACGGACCTGGCATTACACAACAACAGCCGAAGGCTCGGGCCCTGAGAGTCTGAACAGCCTGAGGTGCGAGAAGGGCTATGGGGACCGGGGCGCACCACCGCTCGAAGATAGCGAGTGTGCGCCCCCACCACATGATACAGCCCCCTGCTCCCGCCATATCTGCCCCTCCCACTCAGCACATTGATAGAAAAGCTCTCAACAGAATGGACTCTGGTGTCCCCCTTACCCCCAGAATCTGCCCCCTCCATGGCCCCAATGACAGCTGGGCCGGACCCCTCCCCCTGTGGGTTAACCCCCAAACCTATACAACCCTCCCGCCCCTTAAAATCCCTTAAAAATCTATCAAAAAGTTTCCCTAAAAAACCCCTCAATCCCTTTTTTGTGACATGCCACCTCTCGGGGTGCCAAAGTCCGTCATAAAGGTAGGCCCTTGATAAAGTGGAGGGCCACACCTGCGAGAGGGGGGAGTCTCGCAGAATAAGAAGTTCTGTTGATGAATACATCTAGATGGCATTGCATTCAGTTCTAAAACTTAGTGCCCTGATCCCAGGATATAAAAGGAAACAGTAATAAAATCTCCTAGAGAGGCCATTCTGATCTCACAGTAGCTTCTTGCCAGGACACAGTTTTGCTGAGACAACATACTAAATGGAAAAATATCAAAAGCATTGCAAAGTCAATCAAGGATACAAACACTGCTTGACTTACTTAAGTCATACAGTTTATTCTCATTCCAAATTTCATGATAATTTTTGGTATACTAGCAGAGGGTTTCAACTTGGGCAAGTCATAAAATAAAATACAGTAAAGAATATTCAAGACCAGCAACATGTATGAATGCATGCATGCAGATATTATACTAATTCATCTTTCTAAAGAAGCATGTATAATGTGGATGCATTATGGTAAAATTTTCATTTGTTAGTGAGAAAGGAGATTGTGCTATGATGCTTGTCAATCATAAACCTGCCAAATTTTATGCTTCCCACCATATCTTGGTATTTGTTTAGGTATTTATTTTAGTATCATTGTTAGAATAATTTCTTTCTTTGAAACTCAGTGACAGCTAAGATGAATTGGCCTTATTAGCTGGTTAGTGGCCTGTACATCTTAAAGCTTAGGAGTTTAAGGTATGGAAATAACATACTATTCATTTTCCATCAAAAATATTAATATTGCAAAGTGTATAAATTTTCTGTAGAGATAACATACAACTGAATAATTCCACTACTCTGTGGTAATGGACCAAACTGTAATAAATAACTTACTAAAGCTATCAACCGAAACTTTGCAACCACTGGTCTCTTTGAAGAGTATTAATCATGCCTAAGCTGCTCAAGAGATCACAAGCCTTGGTTGTGAACAATGTCCTAGATTATGTTGATTGTTCCAGATGGATATGCATTCCAAACATATACATTAGCCATTCCACATTCAGAAGATCCTAAAGAATGCTTACTCTGAAGGAGTAGTTGAGAAAATAGAGGAGATTTTCCCAATTTCATTTAATTTCAAATTTCAGGAAAGTAAGCTTCCAGAATTTGCTTTAAACTCTGCTTTAGAAACAGACAAATGCACATTTCCCAAATAAATTTGTTTACATCAGCTGTTCACAATTAGAATAAATAAATAAATAAATAAATAAATAAATAAATAAATAAATAACTTTATTGCATTGTACATGTATACACAGTATACCCATACAACGAAATTCACTTAACACCCAAAGACCAGGTCCAACACACATAACAATCCCCATACACACTCCCACCCACCACAATTCTCCACCCCTAAACCACCCAAACATTACACAACAGACCAAGTAATACTGTCCAACAGCTCACTGATAGTGACCCTTTAGTTCATTGTTGGGTGCAGTTTTAACTCTGGGATAAAAACTATTCAGATTATTGTCTTATTATTACTGTCTTATATTAATAATAATAAATAAAAATAAATAAAAATAAAAATAAATAAGAATAATAAATTAGTAATAATAATAAAAGATTACTGTCTTATATTAAAAGATATCCATGCAAAGATATCCTGCCTACCTATCATTTTCAATTTTGATTTTAAAAACATTACATCCTTGCATATATTTTCTGAGTTGGTTTCAAATGGAGCAAAATAAACTTATTTCTCATTGAAAAATTGAATTGATTTGCCTTATTAGTTTCAGTAGAATCAAAATACATCTGATTATTTGGATCCAATCCATCACACTTCAGTCCTCAGTAAAATATATAATCTAAGAAAAGATTTGATGATATACAATATTTGTAGAGGGTGTACCATTCACAAAAGTCTATAGATCTTTGCCTATTAAAAACTTCATTTTAAACTTGCTAACTTGATCTTCATTTTAATTGTTCACATAGAATTTACTTGTGATTGAGAAGCATCAAATAATTTATCCATGCAAAATTCTGAGAGTGTTGCTATTTGCAGACTTTCAACATATTCAAAGAACATTTGTCTTCTGTTGACTTAAACTCTAGAACAACAGACAATCTGATATTTTCTAGGTGCATCTTTTCTACAAGGATCAGATCTGAAGTCTTAGATGTCTGTTTCCTGATCTTAATAGTTCCTGATAAAACAGCTATATCTTTCCTGTGCTCTATTATGTTTCTACTTCTACTTGGATCCAGGAACTCCCTGCAAAAAAGATCTTTGTTGAATGCAGAACTTTGTGTAGTGGGAGATCATGTATTTTCCTTCTTTGAAAACTATTCAATCTTATCTACAGGTAGCCCTCAACATACAATCTCAATTGAACCCAACATTTCTGTTGTTAAGTAAGACATTTGTTGAGTGAGTTTTCCCCCATTTTACAACCTTCCTTGCCACAGTTGTTGAGTGAATCTGGCTTCCCCTTGACTTTACTTGTCAAAAGGTCAGAAAAGGTGATCACATGACCTTGGGACACTGCAATTGTCATAAATTTGAGTCAGTTGCCAAGCATCTGAATTTTGATCACATGACCGTGGGGATGGTACAACAGTCATGTGAAAAACGGTCGTAAGTCACATTTTCAGTCCATTGTAATTTCGAATGGTCACTAAATGAACTGTTGTAAGTCGAGGGCTACCTGTATATAGTCCATTCTTGAATAAATATTGTAGGATTGTGCTGTACATATATTGATTTTGATAGTAGAACTGCAACAGGCAGAAATGGTTAATTTATTGTGGAGAGATGATCTTGCCAGAATGGCTTATGCCCCCCCCCCCAAAACAAGATAACATTTAGAAGTGGCTCAAGTAGATGTCTCTTTAATTTGCTGACATATAAAGAGAAGGAGGAGGAGCAGGGGTGAAATGCTACCAGTTCGGACAGGTTCAGCCGAACCGGTAGCAGCGGCAGTGTGTGGTTTGGAGAATCAGTAGCGGCAGCAGCACAAGGCTCCACTCACCCACCTGGACATTATTACTTCCTGGTTTTAACCAGGAAGTAATCTTTTTTTGGCCCTCTGTGCATGCGCCGAGAGTCCAAGCATGCATGCGATGGGTGCACACACACAGAGCACGCACTTCTGAATTGGTAGGGAAGGTAAGTAGATTTCACCCCTGAGGAGGAGATACAGCACAATCAGAGTTGAAAGATTTTGTTACAATAAAAGTAGTCTCAGACTCCCCATGGAACTGATTTTATGCTCTAGTAGTCTACCTTCCCTACAATGAAGCAAAGGATATGGGTGTACCATTTTTGCCCTTAGGAAGCACCATCCTTATAACTGAAATTTCTTAGCAAATTTATACTTCAGTTTGGGGGAATAGAGAACTTCCTGGCTCCGTTTCATTCATAGAAGCAAGCTTGCGTGTGACGGAAGGCAGGTGGTCATGATAGAATTATCCATTGAAAAATAAGAGCTGAATATTCCTCTCAAGATGGATGACTTGTTCCTTCCTGTACACGCAGATGTGCTTTTCAAAGGAGTTGAACAAAGGTTTAACAAAGGAGTGTTCCATTTCATTTTAATCTTTTGAAAAAGGTATGGCAATTATTGAAATGTGAAGGTATAGTATGGCACCGTTTCATCTGAAGAGTAGAGTTCCACACAATGCCCTCAAACAATAGTACAGTATCTGTAATGTCTCTTAAACTGCTGAACTTTTGTTTGTTAAAAATTGGAAAGTCTACATATGTCTGCCTCTCCTGTTTGCTCTATTAAAATGGCACTTCCATCTTATTTTCATTTCTAGATCTTTAAATAATAAATGTATAGTTTATAAAATCCTTATACTGGACATGGGGTTTTTTTTTCCTTTTATTTTATTACACTCATTGTGCATAATTCTCTTTATTTTTCTCTCAACTTCCATTTCTTTGTCAATTATTATTATCTTCATAATTGGTTTTTTTTTTCATGTGTTACTGTCTCTCCTTCTCCCCATCTCCCCCTATTCCTGCCGCTGTAGCCGCACAGGCTGGGGAAACTGGGCGAGCAGGTAGGGAATTTACCTGTTCCATAAAATAACCACCTGGCAATGGACAGACTAGATGGAATCCGGAGGCCTTTGAGTGGGGATTGTACACATGATTTGATGTGTACACGTGATTCAGTGCAGTGTGATTCAGTGTGATTCAGTGCAATAGCCAGAATTGGTCAGGAAATGTCAAGGAAATAAAATTTTGTGCAAAGAAATGAAATAATTAATAGCTGTTATCCAGATATAGTCTTCATCCAAAGACAATCAACACTTTATAACATCCTTGGGAATGTGTTCTAAAAAACAACATCAAGGTATGATGATTCTTAATGTACAAATGATCGCATTTGAACCAGAGGTGGGTTTCAGTAGGTTCTGACCATTTCTGGAGAACCGGTAGCGGAAATTTTGAGTAGTTGGGGGAACCGGTAGTAAAAATTCTGGCTGGCCCCACCCCCATTTATTCTCTGCCTCCTGAGTCCCAGCTGATCGGGAGGAAATGGGATTTTGCAGTAACCTTCCCCTGAATTGGGGACGGAATGGAGATTTTACAGTATCCTTCCCCTGGAGTGGGGTGGGAATGGAGATTTTACAGTATCCTTCCCCTACCACGCCCACCAAGCCACACCCACCAAGCCACACCACGCCCACCAAGACACGTCCACAGAACCAATAGTAAAAAATTTGAAACCCACCACTGGTTTGAACTTTATAAACTGCTTCTGGTCAATCATGAAAACAGTTCCTAATGTAATACAGGTAGTCCTTGACTTACAAAAAAGGTCATTTAGTGACGATTCAACAATGCAAGGGCACTGAAAAATGTGACTTATCGCTGTTTTTCACAGTGACGATCTTTGAAGCATCTCCATGATCTTGTGATCAAAATTCAGATGCTTGGCAACTGGTTCGTATTTATGACCACTGCTGTGTCCCAGGGTCATGGGTCAACCGGGTTGCTGACTTATCAACTGCAGTAATTCACTTAACAACTGTGGCAAGAAAGGTTGTAAAATGAGGCAAAACTCACTTAAATGTCTCATTTAACAACAGAAAGTTGGGTTCGGTTGTGGTCATAAGTTGAGGACTACCTGTATTTATAGAGTGCTTCTTTCCTACTCTTCCTCTTTTTAAATAATGGTCGTGAGCTTCTCAACTCTGAGCACTAGTCTGTTAGTCTGCAACTGAGTATATTAGTACATTGACAGCTGTGCTGAACCCCTGGATGCCAACACAAGAATATAATGTGTTGACATTATGCCAAGTTGCCTAGTGATGCCCTTCTATAATTTTCTCTTGCCCTCCTTGCCCTTCTCTTGGTGATGGGATGCTGGTCAATGTTTAGTACATTTTTTTTAGATGCCTCCTGCTTTCCTTAGCATAGAACCTGGTTTTTTAAAAAAGGAGTGCCAAGAAATAAAGTGCCAAAAAACAGCCTCGAAACTCAAGAATCCAAGCACAATGTCCATTCTTCTTCAACATTGTACTTTATTTTTGTAGATGTCCCGTAGACATCTACAAAACATTTGTAGATAGTTCATCATTTCTTTATTGTCCGACTTTCCTTCAGGAGCTCAAGGCAGTACATATAACATCCTCTCCAATTTTTCCCCACCGTAACAATTGAACTGAGAAAGAGTAACTAAGCTGAAGTCATCCTGCGAGCATCTGTGGCTGAGAGCAAACCTGAAGCTGTAACATCAAACCAGCTCTCATTATAATAGCTGTCTCCTCTTTAGGCATATCCAGATTTAGGAGTTTCTATCAACAAAGTATATGCTGTAAACGAACCAATAAGAATGTGCCTTTCTTTAAACTGGTTAAACATTTTTAACCAGTTGCACAGGACAGGTTGGGCACTTTAAGTCTTAAAACATCTCCAAACATGTGATGTGGTTTTGCAGTACCAGTGTTGCAGTAGAACCCAAAGGCAGTTAGAAAGCAATGTGGTTTAACGCATCTGGTTTCTAATTGAAATAATCTGTCCTGGGTTGCATTGTATAGTACTGAGCTCAAATCACCATGCTTTAGTTTTTCTTTTTAATTGCACTGAGGTGCAAGTCCTTCTTGCGCTACTTCACATAATATACTAAGCCAGTTTGTTCATTCGCCGTGGTGGTGCAGTGATTAGAGTGCAGTACTGCATGCTATTTCTGCTGCCTGCCAGCTGCCTGCAATTTGGCAGTTCAAAACCCGCCAGGCTCAAGGTTGATTCCGCCTTCCATCCTTCTGAGGTGGGTACAATGACAACCCAAATTGTTGGGGGGCAATATGCTGACTCTTTAAACCACTTAGAGAGGGCTGTAAAGCAGTGTAAAGCGGTATATAAGTCTAAGTGCTATTGCACTCAGTGTAAATTCAGTCTGTGTAATTTGTAAACCATGCTTTTGGCTTGTGTGATCCCAGGCAACAAACTATGGTTCAATGTAGCGTGTGAACCCAGTCTCTGCATAAAAAGAAGCCTTCGGTAAAGACCATATGCATACGTTCATAGAAATAATTACCATATCTGGGTGAAATGGCCATGAACAAATTAGTGCGCTGTTTTTTAAAATATAATATGTTTTGAAGTAACAGAATAATTGGTTATGATCCTCATTTTCTATATGTTGGTATCAAATATCTTGCTTTAGAACATTTTCAACTTTACATAAAGCTCTTGCATCTGTGTCTCAGGAAATTTAATCTTGAACCTTTGCGGGCTGTGTTGTCTTCAGCCAATTCTGTTTCTTTAGAATTTGCCAAACCTGGAAAACTCCTTATTTTTCCATTGAGGCTCATTTTCAGGAAGGTGAGCAACTAGAAATTATGCTTGCAATAAAGAAGCCAAGGAAGAGATTATTAGATCTCCACATACATACACATACGTAGCCTACTAATGTGTTCCTTGTTTTTTTTACCATGACAGTATAACAGATTTGCTCTTTTAAAATTGTAATAATAATTAAAATGTACAAACAAAAACAGCCTATTATTTCAGAAGCTAACTGAAAGTTTTTTTACAGGGAACATCTGGGCCAGACCCAACCACTGTGTATGTTGACATGAGGGCTCTCAGACATGACAGGTATAAGTTTTACTTTAATTTTGCAAAATTCATACCAGAAGATAAGAAATATTACTACCTTGTTTCTCCAAAAAGAAAGCCGGGTGTTATTTTCTTTTGACCCTCGAAAAAACGGCTAGGGCTTCTTTTCGGAGGGTTCTCATTATTGATTCACTTCGCAGTGGTGGCACCAACAGCCCTGCCCAGCAGAAGCCCGCTGCTGATCCACTTCTGCGGCCACTTGCACGCATCGCCCCGGCCTCCATTTCACCTTCAGATGCCTTCAGCAAGCGGCCACAGAAGAAGGCGAGGTAGGGGTCGGAGTGTGCGAGGCCTGTTAAGTAAGGCAGCTCCACACACCCCATCCCCACCCTAGCTTATTTTCACCTATGTGCCTCGCCCCACCCCTTGCATCCTGGGGTGGGTGGGGCCTTAATTCGGGCTAATTTTGTGGATGGGGCTTAATTTGATTGCATGCAAGCCTGATAGGGCTTCTTTTCAAGGTGGGTCATCTTTTTGAAGAAACACGGTACACGTTATTCACATAAGTGTAAAAGGCATATATTTTTTAAAATATAGCAAAAGAAAAGAATGCAGTTACTTGAAAGAACTGAATTTCCAGATGGCGTTTCTACATTATTAAATTAAAAATACATTGGTTCATCATAGTCCTTTTGCATAATTTGTAATAACTATCCATATTCGGGGGGAAAGAGTATCACTCTGGGGGTAGTTAGTAGACTAAGAGAAGATTCTACCTTTCCATGTGGTATTCCTGCTACTTTTTCTTCCTCTTTTAATCTCTTAATGATCATTTTTGGTATAACTGTGATTATTGTTATCACTGTTTTATCTTTCTAATGTTTTTGGTTTTAATGTTTGCAAGTCAGAAATGCCTCCAGCTAAAATGTGCAGCACATAAATCCAATAAATAAATAAATACATATTCCTACCTTCTTTCTTCCTATATCTATGAGCATCCCATAGTATGGCCAATGCCCCTTACAGCTGCTTCTCAGCCTCTTTTATAAATCCAAGCAAATGCAAATTCTACTGTTGGAATGACATTTGCAACAACAGGTGCAGTGAAAGCTGTTGAAATTGTAGCCTTCATTTTCATGGGCACCTCTGACCAATATGTGGTGATGTAAGAGGAGATATTTGGAACTTGGATGAATAAACCTTTTGTGGATGAATATGCTTTTTAAAAACAAAATATGCAGTCTTCCTTGTGATTATGTTTGTCTGTAGAACCTAAATAGGAGTTGTTGGAGAGACCTTATTAGAAGAACAAAACAACTTTTGATGGTCTCTTGCTTTTCTGTACAGAACTAATTGGAAGGTTTAGCTGTTTGCTCTGTTCTCATTGGAAAATTAGCACTGGTTTGATGCCAAGTGGATACAGTTCAGAGAAAGGCTTAGAATAGGGATTCAAAGGGGGAAAGGGGCTTCAGAATACAGGAGAAAAATGGCTATTCCTGGTTAATGACAGATGCTACCTGTGCACTCGTTTGCTCCCAAAAGCACTTGAATCCAAAACACTACACGACAGTTCTATATTTATTTTTTTTACATTTATATACAAATTTATATTAGTGTATTTCTTGATTGTTTTAAAAAATGTGGGATCATCTCTTCTTAGCCTCTGTTCTGCAAATCTCTCAGGCCAGTGTCGAATGCAGTCCCAGGTGGTACAATGAAATGAGTACTGAATTCAGTCTCAGTTGAAACACAAAGCTCAGGGACTTGACCATGAGGAGCACTACCTCTTCAGTCTAGTTGCTGTTTGTAACCTCCTACATACAATCTTTAGCTTTTGTAGGGGAAGCGTGCTATGCTACATAAATAATAATTATTTAATGAATAGTTATTAAAACCAGTCTATCGTTTTTCAAAGGGATAGCGGGGATGACAAAGAAAAGCCAATGTTCGGATTGACCTGTTTGAGAAATTGCTGCTTTGAAGGAGTATATAAATATAAATTACTCTTTTTATTCCTCTTTTTCTGGCTCCGATGTACAAAAGCTACATATGCTACAAGGTCAGGAAGCAATTTCACATAGATTAATAGTCTATCCTAGCAAAAGAATTGAGCAGCTCTAGATGCAGCTGAGGTACAGTGAAAAAAATAGCAGCAGCAACAACTGTTCTTTTGTCAAGTGCTCTGTTCTTTTAGGTCTACCCTTCCTTGACCTGCTCCATCTTCTCCCTGCAAAGTCTTACCTGTAGAAGCTGATTTCAGTTTTTTTCAAGCTAAGAGCTGTCATTGGCTTTCCATAATTAGGCAGAACCAGGGAAGAGCATGAAACAAGGGCAAAGCCAAAACTGTATTTCACTTAAATGTATTAAACAAATTTTAATGTAATGCTGTTAATATTCTTCCCAGTGTATTTAATAATGCCCTCTTCTCTCTTTAGAAATAACAATGTAGTGCAATATTTTAACTATCTTGAGCACCTCAGTCAGAGGAATCTACATAGCCCAGTGTTTTTTATCTTGTTAACTTAAAGATCTGTTGATCATTCTGGGGACTGAAGTTGACAAGTCTTAAAAGTTGCCAAAGTTGAGAAATATTTGAGTTAGCCGTTTCTCAAGATCTCAGCTTGAACAGAAAGCAATTTTGCTTGGCTTGTTAAGGTTGAGGGGTTTTTTTTAGCAGGTGCATTGCATGCAACATAAAAAGAGGTCATGCTCTAAATTGTGTGGTTGTGTGTTCCATGTTGACTTTTTGCACCCATAGACATCATAGGCAACCATTTTCTCACTTTTGCTAACTGCCTGTGCGGGATCTGACAAAGATCTGTTTTCTTAACTGATAAATGAGAGGTGCACAGTAGGAGCTCTGTAGTTCTGAATGTAACCTGATGTTGAAGGTTTTCTAGGACACCTACTTAGAAAGAAGTAAGGACAATGAACTATGCCAACCCAGAAGTGCCAGAGACTGAACACAGATTGCCTCTGAACAAAAGGAGGAAAGAACTTGAATGTATGCAAACACACAAACACACACCATGGGAAGCTGTCTCTGGGCACAATGGTCCTACCAATTCTGTTTCCTGCTAGTTAAATTGACCTGCTTTAAATTTAAATAACATCCTTGATCACAATACAAGGTTGTTGGGCTTATGCATAAATTGGGATTTCAATCAGGGCATCCTGATTTAAAAGTAATTCAAGTTGTGTCCAGTAGCCCTTTCCAGTAAGCAGGAGGGGGACTGCAGTTTATTTCTTTTTTTTTAAGCTAGTCTCCCCTTTAGCAAATAGAAAGCAATTGGGCAAACTAACAAGGGCTGAAATTCAGGTATTTAAGAGGTGTAACTGTGCATGCGCATCTGGTGTTGCAGTTTTTGTTCATTCATAATTCTCTATATTTTTTTTTATTTTCAGAGTGCGTTTAGTAGAAAGAGGGTCTCCCCATAGTTTGCCTCTCATGGAATCAGGAAAGGTAAAAATATAAAAATTCTTAACCATCTGAATGGAGTGATTAAACAAATATTTTAAGGGGGATATATGCATGCAGATATATGATTATTTACACTGAGAACTTGCAGAGTCATGCATATTATCAACTTCTAGAAACCTAGGATTCTGAAATGAGTGTATTCATTATGGTTTCCTGCTATTAAAGATCAATATTTCCAGTTATTTGATGGTGTTTCAAGCACGCCTTTAGTCTTCCCAGGGTTAAATCTAAATCACCTGGACTTCCTCAACTTGGAAAAATTATTTATATCAAAGCTTTTCATCCATTTGTATCAATATTATCTGTATCACATGTGGACAAACTATGCTCTGAAAGACACATGCAACTCTAGAGGTTTACTGTATCCTGCTTTTCTTTTCCTATTATTCCACAAAGAAAGTGCCCATTTTTCTCAACTCTCCATGGTAGAAAAGCTGAATGAAACGGTGTGAAAGATAAAATGTATGAATGAGAGGAAGGAAACTTTGCAACTGGGAAGAAATGTGAATGAAAGGATGTAGGTGGAAATGTGAGAATGGAGATCAATAGATATGTAGGGTGTAGAAGAAAGAAAGATGCTATGTAGCTTTGGTCTTCCTGAGGCAATAGATACATTGCAATGGATGTGTGTGTGTGAGAGAGAAAATATATGGAAAGCAAAATGATTGGATGATTAGGAATTAACAGAAAATTTGGGATTTGGAACTGATCTCCATGATTCTCCTCACCATCGCTCCACATTTTGGAAAGAATGTGCATCTGAGCTCCGTAAGACTCCTCTCTGGTCTATGCTAATTGGCAATAATTCCTGAGGGAACTCATTGTAAGAAATTGTATTTGGTTCCTTATATATGCAGAATACGTGCTTACCATATGCTTTTCAGATCATTAGCACTGCTGGTGGTCATGATTTTGGGCACAAATGAAAACACCAAGACTGATGAGTCATCCTCCTTAGTGAAGAGCTAATTCACAATAATGAATTTACAAAGCTTGAGTATGGTGTCACTTTCCTCGGAGAAATTGCACCCACCTCTTTCCTTTTGGGAAGCCTGCTGTGTTTCTTAAAGATTTTCAGAAATGAGGTGGGGAAGTTTTGTTGTTGTGTGAAACAATATAGACACAACCTGGCTCTTGACCAAATATGACTCATTTTGTCTTTCAATAGATCCTCCCCGGCGTTCGTATCATTATTGCTAATCCAGAAACAAAGGGCCCCCTTGGTGACTCTCATCTTGGAGAGGTAAGTCCCACACTGTGCCAAGGTTAGGGCCAAATGAGAGGAGTTATTACAGATCAACTCCTTTTTCTCATAGCATTATTTGGGCAGCCTAATCTAGCAGGTGATATATCGCACAGCTTAATGAATGTGTGCGGAATTAATGATGCAGTATCTACTTTGCATTGTCATACAACACCTGTTGTACATGCAACCCATAGTTGCAGATGAACGCATGATTTTTGACAGTACTCACCCACTTCAACGGTTGTTGTTGGTTTGCTGTTTTTACTGCTGCTTTTTTAAGTTCTGCCTGAATTCATGTGATGTGTTAGGGGAAATGCCAAATTTTGCAAGATGTGTTAATCTTGAAAAACCATAATCATTGGGATCCAATGGCTACTAGTGATTCTCAAACCTTAACATCTGAAAGTAAATTGATGTTCCTGTTAATGAAGGCCTCTCATGGAAAGACCAAAGGTTTAAAACCTTTTGAAACAAAAGAAGCTTTCCTGCAATTAAAACATATTTGTTCCTGTTTCACAAGATATGGGTTCACAGTGCCCACAACGCCAGTGGATATTTTACAATCTATGGTGATGAATCCCTACAATCAGATCATTTTAACTCAAGACTGAGTTTTGGAGACACACAAACTATCTGGGCACGAACTGGCTACCTGGGATTCTTGAGGAGGACAGAACTTACAGATGCAAATGGAGGTAGGCTTTTTGGTTAAGTTTTGAAAATGACATACCCAGCGCAGCCTTTGGGGAGTGTACATAGTTGGAGTACATTATGCAATATTTTCTCAGCAGTTCTGTTGTTTACGTCAACCATGCCTGGGCTATAGAAAGGATTAGAAGGATGATATGCTTTGGCTAGAAGAAGTTACTTTACACAGACCCTCTTTTGCAGGGGTGTCAAACTCAAGGCCCATGGGCCGGATCTAGCCCGCAGGGTGCTTAGATATGGCCTGTGGAGCTGGCCTGGAAATAGTAAAGGACTGGCTCACAGTGCTTCTGCTAGCAAAAAAGTGGGGGGGCACACATGGCCCTCCTACACCCCATTTTCGGCCTTGAGGGTTATCTTATAATGAGAGTGAGGGAGGGTCTCAAGGAAGCCCTGCCTTAGCACTTGGCCACCACAGGTGCCCCTCCCTGACATGAGTCTCGTGTCATGCCCACCCCAGCCATGCCCACCCCCAGCCACACACCCTGCCGGCCCTCCGAGGTCAAACACAACCCTGATGCAGCCCTCAATGAAATCAAGTTTGACACCCCTGGTATTTTGCATCCCTATCAACCCTTCTGATGTGCAAAGGTATATTATCTAAGTTTTATTTTACATGCCTTCCTAGAATTGCTCCCAAAATTGTAATTTTATTATCTTGGACAGTAATAATATTAACTATACTAAATCTTCATTAAATATAAAAGCAAAGCAAATTGCTTTCCTGGCCACATTTACGTTGATCCAGAGTTTCACTCCCCAGTGTGGGCCTCATAAATCACACTGGCCTTCTGTAGTGTAACGCAGTGGCCCCCAACCTTTTGAGCACCAGGGGCCGGTTCTGTAGAGGCAGGTTTTTCCATGGGCCTGAGAGGACGTGGTTTCGCATGCTGCCCACATCCATGAATGGGGCTTCGCTTGTTTGTGCGGACCAGTTTCTGCCATGCCATAGACCAGTGCCGATCCATGGACGAGGGGTTGGGGACCTCTGGTGTAAAGGCTAAAACAAGCACAACAGGCATAGCACAGTTAATCCCTCTCCTTCCAAAACAAAAAAATAGAAATCATGGCTCATCCAAAAGTGTGACATAGTTCCGTCCATATTCCATTTCCACCAGAAGATCGGCAGTTCTGAGAAAGAGACTCCAGAAGCAATTCTAAATCTTCAACACACTAAAAGGGAATTAAATGTGGGTGCTACCTAGCAAAAGGTTGCCTATTCCAAATGAGTGACATATAGAATTTAGTTTAACATCTCATTTGAGGATGAAGGTGTATACATGAATCCTGATTATCTATAAATGATATAATTTGCAGCATTTTTGTCACTTTAGGTCATGATGTCATTACATTTGACTTGAATGAGTTGGACTATTGTGGATTGTGTGAAATTTGTGATTTTGAGGTGATCTTTGGAGGAAACGTTTGTGTGTTTCATCTAAATTGGATAAACAGAGATCCATTTACCGTATCTCAAATGCACTTTCTTTTTAGTGAATGGGACAATTGTCTAGCGTGTTTCCCTGAAAATAAGACCTGGTTATATATAAGACATCCCCTCGAAAATATATATGCACTTATTTTCAAAGGGATGTCTTTCACTGACTCACCTCACTTGTGCCTGTCACCCCGGTCTCCTTTTCTCTGTCAGAGGCCTTCAGGAATTTCTTCTGCAGCCAGCAAGGCTTTCCTGAAGGACTCTGCAGATGATAACAGAGCTCCGGATCGATCCAGAGCTCCGTTGTCAGCTGTAGAGACTTTCAGGAAACGCTTGCCGGCTGCAGAAGAAGTGGGCCGGCAAGGCAGGGATGTGCGAGGCCTGGCTGCAACTGTCCAAAGGTAAGTAGTAGGGCAGCTCCATCGCCCCCTGCCGCCAATACTAGCTAAATTTTTACCCATGCGCCGTGCCCTACCCTATGCACCCCAGAGTGGGCAGGGTCTTAATTAGGGCTTTTAGGGTAGGGCTCATATTGGGCACACATGTAAAAAATTAACTTTTCAGAAAGTGGTATTAATATCAGATTTTTTGATAATTCACATGTTAGCGTGGGTATTTGCATCTCTGTTTAATTATTTAATTATTTAATTACTAATACCATTTAAAAATGGAAGCATCAAATTAAATAATTGGTGTGTGTGCGTGTACATGTGTTGATGTATCACACACTGATAATTGACCAGAAGTTAATACAAGGGGCTATCTTTTCATGACCCCAGAAATCAGAAACATTTAAGATCACCCACTAGTCTAGAGCCCCAGTCTTGATGGCAAAATCAGTTTTCAAAGTTTTATTATCTGTAATTATTTCTTATTTCATTTTATTATTGATGGTCCTGCTTAAACCTGGTTAGAATGGCTCAGTGGTTAAGACACTGGGCTTGTCAGTGATAGCCTGGGTTTGAGACCAGAGTGTTGCCCGACGGGATCAGTGCTGTCTTTGCCTAGCTTCAGCTCACCCACTGTAGCTCCTGTCCACCTAGCAGTTTGAAAGCTTGCAAATTAGAGTAGATAAATGGGTACCACCTCGCTGGGAAGGTAAGCACTCCATGGCATCATGCTGGCCACATGATTGCGGAAATGGCTTCAGACAGCGCTGGCTCAATGGCTTTGAAATGGAGATGGGTATTACCCCATATAATAAGTAATGGCTAGCAGAATAAAATCCGCAGGGACTCCTTTCCATTCCTTCCTGCTTAAACTTCAACTAATCTTATATGAGATTATTATAAATTTATTTTATTTTTTTAGCTATTCTATGGCCCATATCAATCTTCTTTAAGAAAATATGTCAAGAAGAAGGAGTGGGGGAGGAAATAAATACAACACCGTTTTAATTGCTCTTTCTGTATTAATCAAGTGCCTTTTACCATGTTTCCCCGAAAATAAGACTCTATCTTATATTTTTTTTGAACCCTAAAATAAGCGTTTGGCCTTATTGCCATGCACTCAAAAGCCCGATTGGGCTTATTATCAGGGGATGTCTTATTTTGGGGGAAACAGGGTATTTTTAAAAAGTTGTATATTTCACCTTTATTATGTAATCTTGAAATCATGTATAAGAAATTGAAACAGAAACCAACTTCCCCCACTCATAACACAAAGAAATTCTCCAGAGAGGTTGAGACTACAGTTCCCAGAATTCCAAGCCAGATTGGGAAAAGCTTTTCCTAAAGAAAACAACTGTAAATTCAGTGTTAGATCATTCTATTAGCACTGCCACTGGTGATTTTGTATAATGAACCATTTCTGTTTTTCTTTTTCCTCTTATGGTGTCAGAACGACACGATGCACTTTACGTAGTAGGTGCATTAGATGAAGCCATGGAACTGCGAGGAATGCGGTATCATCCCATAGATATAGAGACATCAGTGATTAGAGCACACAAAAGCATTACGGAATGGTAAGTACTGGGTAATGGTTTCGCTGTGTGAATACGTGCATTTGTTTGAACAATGCCACACCAGTGGTGGGTTCCTCCCAGTTTGGTCCGGTTCGGCCGAGCCGGTAGCGGTGACGATATGACATCACCGAACCGGTTCCCCCCCCCACGTTATTCTAACCTTTTATTTGGCCCCACCCCCAATCTATTGCTGCCTCCTGAGTCCCAGCTGATGACTAGAGGGAAAAAAACTGTTTAAACTATTGACGCGGGGCTTCAAAGGGCCGTCCTACAGCTGATCAGTGTTAAAAGCAAACAAATGAGTTGGGTCGTAAGTGCGAGGACTGATCGTAAGTGCAAGGACCTTCCAGAAATGACTCTGACCAGCTAGCAACGCCCACCTAGTCACATGACCTCCAAGCCACACCCACAAAATAAGCCACGCCCACAGAACCGGTAGTAAAAAAAATTAGAACCCACCCCTGTGCCACACCTCTTTGGACTGGGTACAAATTCACTTGGATCATGTTCTTTCGCACCACTTGCATTTTTTTGCTTGACATTCTTATTTTTTTGTTAGTTGCTCAACATCGCATTTGTAGGTTGGGCAGCCATGTTATTCATTGAATGAATGAAATCAGTGTGTTAGTCAATGATGAGTGTACCAAAAAGTCATTTGGGTTATTCAGAAGAGTAGAAAATGCCCACAGGATTGGTGATTTAAACAGCTCATCAAAGTTTCGGGAACCAGGAATATATTTATTTTTCATTTGCATTCAAGACTTGCACATTTTCCCCAAAGAGACATTTAGGGACAATTCCATTAAAGAAAATAGCCACCATGAGCTCTGAATTACAGATTAAACAAATTGGTTTACATTTTAGCATGAACTGATGAATTCAACACCTATGTTGCTTTTTCTTTTTTTCTTTATTAATGAAAGATGGGAAACAGTTTATCAAACCAAATAAGGTAATAGAATCACAAATATAAACACCACCAATGGCATTAATTTTTTTTAAACGGCAAGCAATAGTTTGTGTGTGTGTGTGTGTATTGCTTGCTCTTTAAAAACATTAATGTCAAAGAAGTGTTTATATTGTATTACTGTACATACAGTAATTTACTGTATTTTTCGCTCCATAAGATGCACTTCCCCAGTGGGTGGAAATGTCTGTGCGTCTTATGGAGTGAATATCGCAGCCGGGCTATGATGGCTGGGACCTTTTACAGTGCTGAACCCCACCAGAGTGCAGGAGTCAATAGGCAGAGCTGGCACATGAGAGGACACCTATTTGTGGTCCTCTCAGGCTCCGCCTCCTGCCCTCACTACACTGCTGCTCTATATTCGACGCTCCATATTCACAGTGAGACAGTGCTCCATATTCATTTTTTTTTTCTTGTTTTCCTCCTCTAAACCTAGGTGCATCTTATGGTCAGGTGCATCTTATAGTGCAAAAAATACGGTGTGTGTATATGTGTGTGTGTGTGTATATATATATATATAGGCTGGTGTTCTCGGCTTCGTGCTTCCAGGAACAAACTTCCAGGAGCAAACTTGAATATGACGAATAAGACTTCGTCAAAACGTCGCCAAGACACTTCCAATTTTACGTGGGAGAAGACCCGAATAACCAAAGACCTACATACAAACACCCGCGAAAACCTGAGAAAACATATATATATATATATATGTCTTCTTACGTTTTCGCGGGTGTGTATATGCAAAAAATTAAAATCTCGGGTGTTTTCCCGCGTCATGTTAAATAAGTTGGTTAAAATGTTTAAAATTCTGGTTAAACTCCTAGCTTAAAATCTTCTAAAAATTTAATTTTTTGCATATATATATATGTGTGTGTGTGTGTGTGTGTGTGTGTGTGTGTGTGTGTGTGTGTGTGTGTTTCTTCTAGCCAAATATATATATATATATATATATATATATATATATATATATATATATATATATTTATTTATTTATTTCTGGAATATAGATATAGAAATGGATGGCATTGAACAGCTCCAGGAAATTTAACAAAACTGATTAACAATCCTCTTCTCTGCCCCTCTATAAAAACAGATCCATTTCCAAGTTGATGTAGACATGTATTGTCAATACATTTTTACAGGGTTAGAATTATCCTTCCCAATAGTGCAATAATTATGTTGGCTCTCTCTTTCTCCTCTTCCCATGCATGGAGTGTATTGATATAATTTTCCCCATCACCTTCCAGCGCGGTGTTTACCTGGACAAATTTGTTGGTTGTTGTCGTTGAACTGGATGGATCAGAGCAAGAAGCCTTAGACCTGGTTCCTTTGGTCACCAATGTGGTCCTGGAGGAACACTATCTGATTGTTGGGGTCGTGGTGGTGGTAGACGTTGGAGTCATCCCTATCAACTCCCGTGGAGAGAAGCAGCGAATGCACCTACGAGATGGATTTTTGGCAGACCAGTTAGATCCGATCTATGTGGCCTATAATATGTAGTCTTATATCTTTAAGGTTTCCCATGGACTGGACTCTAGATGTATAAAACACTTTTTTTATGTACACTAAACAATGTACAAGTAACGGTCTTCAGAATGGAACTCTTTCTCTTAGGACTTATTGAAGTACCCATTATTGGCAGGACATAAAAATGTGAAATGTGTTTCTTTTACCACTACATTTTAGCACAGAAGGACTTTGGGGTACTGCCTTCGGTTTGTTGGAAAGCCCATTACTAGACTTTTTAAAATAAGATTATTTTTTGCTTATTGGGATGAATACTGCTTTCTAAGTAATAGGCTTTGTATCTTATGTTAAACTGAACTTGCTATTTTTTTTTTTTTAATCTGCCCCCACCTAGCCATTCACCCACACATGGATATTTTTGAACAGCTCATGATATGATTGAATTGTTTTGGTTTGCTTCTTTTTAAAAAATGTCTGTATAAAATCAAACTTTTCTCACTATGGCCCCATTACTAATTTTAAGCCGTTTTCTATTCCATTCACCTAGGAAGCTACACTGAGGTACGAGAAAAAATACTCAAAACAGCACCTTCTCAAATTAGAATTTTTAACAGCTTTCTCTCCTGGAAATGCTGAAGTTCAGAGGTAAAAAAAGAAAAAAAGCCTTTGATTATTAGTGTTAGAATGAACAAATCTTTATAAATAAGGTGTATTTCGGCAATGAACTTGCAGATATCTTTGTACTAAACTAAAAAGATAAAATAAGTTAACTACTTCTGTAATTATGTACAAAACCTTTAATTTATTTTGATCTCTTTAGAAGTATAAAAGAGAAACATTCAAGAATATTAAACTCTTGCAGTGTTTGCTAATATAAAAACAAAAGGTTGTATTATCTTGAGTGGATAGTATCACATCAAAAATATATATATATGAAATATGAATTCACTAATGACAAAAAAAGTCATAAAGTTTTAAAAAGATGCAGTACTCATCACTTGCATGGTGTCTCTTTTCCCACTGTAGATAATGAACATTATTCACAAACATTTAGGGGGAAAACAGCAGTTCTCGATTGCTCAGTGTCCCCACCTAAAAGAATCTTCCATATACCAGCAGATACAAATTTGTTTGCTGCCGCTTGCAAGGCAGTGAGTTGATTTCAAGGTCGCAGACTTCTTGTCTTGCTCAGTCCGAGAGCAAGAGGTTAAGCAGTCCCTTTAGGAGCCTGGGGTGAGTGTCCCCTGCCCATCCAACTCTCCCAGCTGGCTGTTCCCCCAAACTTGCTTTAGCTCCCCACAAGGGCCCTGCTTTTTCCTCCACCATCCTTTTCCTCCGATGGTGCTGCAGTTCTCAAGAGGGAAGGCTGAATTGGAAGGGCCGTAAAGTCTTGGCAAGTCTCTTGGGAAGAGCCGAGGCGACAGGATGCCCCCTGGCAGGACAACTAAACCAGGACAGAACCTGCTTATCATGACTCTTCCCAGAGCAGATCGACTTGTGTCCAAAGACTTGGAACAGTGCACTACAAAGAATACTATTCTTTACCATCGAGGTGACCATAAATGTTGGCATGTATGTTGATACACTTTCTTAGATGTTAGAAAAGGCAGGTTTGAAGTATAGCACTGTTTTCCTTAGCCACATAATATTGTTGCACAATAATTGTCATTTTTTTTTTCTTTTCAAGTTCAACTTTCGTTTTTGTTAATACTTTTTAATGGGTTTTTTTTTCCTTGTGGTAAGGACAATTTTTGTTAGCTTTTTGATGGTCGTTTTGCACAAGGGTTGGTTTTTTGTTTTTGTTTTTTGTTTCATTTTTTGTAAAAAGAAAAGAAAAGAAAGGCGTTTCTGCTGTCTGGTTTAACTTGGGAAAGGAGAGAGTCCATCTATTTAACACTTTGTAGAAAGTTGTTGCTTTGAAAAAAATATCTTATTTGTTATTGGACAATAACCAGAAACCCTCTTGATTTGGCCTAGCTTAGTGCACCTGCTAACGTTTGTCAAACTGAGGGACTGAAATTCAAATGTTGTGATGCAATCCTTCCATCTGCCAATAGAGCAAGAAGCGAAGGGAACAAAACCACATATCCCAAGCTTGCCTCTCTCTTCTCCCACCCTTCCCTCTTGCTCTGATTTTTGCCATTTTTAAATCTCTTCAGGTAAATGGACCGCCTGTCCCATTTCTGGTTTTCTCCTTGTCTTCTTTGCTGATTTCATTTTCCTTTAGTAATCCCCAGGTCAACCCATGCTTGATGAGAAGATGAAGATTAACCAGGAAGAAGAACAGCTTTTTTTTTAATTTGTTTTTTTTTTTACAGGTTCGGAATAATTGCTTAACTTCCATTGAAATTTGCATGCGTAACAGAGTTATAGGATAAACACCTCGGGATCCTTATATCTCGCATAGAATGGAATTGTTTTGATGCACCTTTGCAGGTTTCCTTTGGTTCCGGTCAATCCTCTTTTTGTTTTCTTCTTTAATAGATGGGAGTACTTAAAAGGAATGGTTTGTAGCCTCCGTGTACAATACAGAGTATTTCATGATTCTTTTTTTGCATTTTAAGTTTCAGATGAACTTTTTCTAGATTTTCTTTGCCCTATGAATATTTCTCATGTCCCAAAGGCCTCTGGATAGGGAAGAGTTCTGCCACATTGTTCTGTGTGGGGCCATCAAAAATACAATCTGTTTGTAGAACGTCAAGTTGCTACAAAGTTCACACGACTTGATCATGAGCCTAACTGCCATGTATGAACTAACATGTGACATCGCTGCTACCGCTGACACAAATCCAGCTGTCGCTTTGCAACCGCCTCTCTTTTAACCTTCACTTAAGACAACTTTCCACTCCTGGGGAAGCGTGAAGGACTGCAACGCAGTCGTACAGCACCGTTAAATCACTGATCGCTTCGGCAACCTGCCGGTCGTTTCAACTCTTAAAAAAATTAGGACAGTAAATGTAAACTGAATATCCTAGTTTTGTCATGCAAGTGAAGAGAAAAAAAAAACATATGTAACCATCAGATTCAGCAATAAGGAAAGATTGCTCTGTATTAGAAATTGTACTGTAGATAAACCATTCATGAGAATGTATAAACTGTTTGTCTTGTGAACTTGTGCTTTTGAAGTCAGACAAAATCATGTAATCAACCTGATGGACACCTGAAAAGAAAGAGAAAAAAAAAAAAACAATCCCGAACAGGCAAATGAAGGAGGAGGGTTCACAGTGAACATTGAAACACAAAACTAAGCAACAGGAGCAGATTCTTCATGGTGCTCGTTTATTATATATATTTAATCCTGCTTGACACTTTACCCAAGGGGAAACTGTCCCTTTTATCAGTTGAATGTTAGCAGCGTTATTTCATAGAGTGTGGTGACTGGTTAGAGACATCCATGTAACTCAGCCAATCACAGTTCCAAAAAAAAAAAATTTTATGTGCAAACAGCAACCTTCTTGTATGTTAAAACACCAGTACGCTTTGTACATCTGTGATAACGCCTGTTTTATATTCAAATGAACGAATAAAAGCTTTTATTTTTGTTGCTCTGAAAAGAATTGGGTGTTTTGTTTTGTTTTTTGTTGGTTTGTTTAATGACCAAAATGGTTCTTTCGGGTTTTTTTTAAAGAATTTCCAGAGTTTTCTCGCACCATATATATTTTTCTGTTGTTTTATAAAGTGCAACTTTTAGTTGTCTTGAAGTCATTTCACATGTGATAAGTATATCCCAAAAGCAAATATCTGATTTATAGGTAACAAATATAGGCTGGATTGATGCACTGTATTTTAATTGTGCATTTAAGATAGATTCATGACCCAGACAGATTATTTTGTGATTACATGGATGTTTAGATAGATAGATGATAGATAGCTAGATAGATGATAGCTAGCTAGGATAGATAGATCGATAGATCGATAGATAGATAGATAGATAGATAGATAGATAGATAGATAGATAGATAGATAGATAGATGGACAGATATAGATAGATAATAGATTAAAATGCTAAGATTTCAACCAATAGAATACTGGTGCTTTAAAAACCTGTCTGAATGCTATTTTGGACTACAAAGACTAAGGTACTCCAAAAGCCAAGATATTTCTTGGCCATTGCATCATTTCATCCAAGACAACGTTTTTCAAATTTGACAACTTTTAAATATATGTGACTCTCAACTTCCAGAATTCCGCAGCCAGCATGAGTTGAAATCCACACTTCTTAAAAATTACCAAGGTTGGAAAACCCTGATCTAATAGAATTGCCAATGTGCCTGATTGCTAATATGGACTTGGGATTCTACTCACTTTCCTACTCATGGTATTTCTGAAAAGGTTGGGTCTCTTTCCTGCAAAAACTGCAAATGCAATGTACTCTCTCTATAAGCCAAGATGAACAGAATAAAAAGTAGGCTATATAGCCATAGAGCATCTTTGCATGGTTAAGAACACCCATATTAAACATTTGGGATTTCAAAGACCTTAAAAGAACACAACTCTTTTCTAAGAAAGATCAATAGCACAGAACAAGAAGGTATTTTCTGCGTCATTCCTTTTTCTAAATATTTTAGAGTGAATTAATTAATTCAACACAGGTAATCCTCAATTTGAAGCCATCTGTTCTTGGGTTACAATGAAGTTACAATGGCACATAGTGACTTATGAATGGTCCTCATACTTACAACCATCCAAGTATCCCCATCGTCATGTGATGGGAATTCAGATGCTTAGCAACCCGCACGTATCTATAACGGTTGCAGTGTCCTAGGGTCATGTGATTTACATTTGTGACCTTCCCCATCCGAATTCCAGCAAGCAACATCAGTGGGGAAAACCAAATTCACTTAATAAATACATGGTTCCCTTAATTGCAGTGATTTTCTTGCAAGCAAAAAAGGCCATAGAATCAGTTACAACCTATTTACCAATCACCTTCTTTAGCTATGAAAATTCTTCCTCCAATTGAGAACTACTTGTAAGCAGAGTACATTGCTTTTTACTTTATAAGAAATGAAAGGTGGAAATTTGTCTTCAGAGTATAATTATTTTACATACGTGTTCCTGCTAAATGTTTTTCCGTTGTTCACCAAGTGAGAATATGAATATTTATACTTCCATTTGACAAGTTTTCTTCCAGTGTTTGGTGCTCAATAGACACTTTTCAGAAGATGTGACACCCCCGTAAAATAATATTTAATGGTTAAACAGTGATGGAAAGTGTAGAGCACAAATGTAGGAAGTTTTAAAAACAAATTTCCAGCTCTATAGTTTACAATTGAGTCCAGCTTTTCAAAATTCTCCACCAGGATTTTTGGCCAAGAGATTGGGCAGAAAATCAAATCACCAACAGTTTCTCCTCAGGATAGGACTTTTTTTTTTTCTTAGTAATGATAGTCACATTTCTTCTGGAAAGCCCCTAGTAGGTCTGGGAGTTCACTGGAAACCAGGAAGTTAGGAGTTGCAATCTGCTGGAGAGAGGATTGTACAATGGCAGGTGGACCATCCTTTTTTCTAAGTGAAAGGACTTAGTACCCTGCCTAAAAATATATTTCACATTCACATTCTTCTCCTTTGAAAGCATTTGTAAAACAAATCCTCTTAAATTGAACGTGAATGTTAGGGGAAAAAATGGAGGCAAATTTCTATCTGGATGCTGAAATCAAAGTATCTTGTTAACTTCCATTATCAATAGAACAGCCACCTTGGACATCCAGTAGCCTTTCATATTTAATAGCCTTCTGTTTGATGATGTGCACCACATGAAAACGTATTTGGAAGGCTAGCCATTTGGCCAAGTTGGCCACCATATTTTTCGGAGTATAAGATGCACTGAAGTATAAGACACAGCTTAGTTTTTGGGAAGAAAAATTGGGGGGGGGGATTTGCCTACCAGGTATTCATCTGGCTAGCGTCCTTAGTCTGGTCAGCTTCAGCACATTAGTTTGCTGGTTTTGAGAGCGCGCACGCTTTTTATTCCCTGCTTGGGGATAAAAAACAGCTTCTAAAACACAGCTGATCTTTGGAGAGAGAAGCAATGAGAAAAGCAGGCGAAGCTCAGAAAATTGCTTCACTTGCTAGCGCATTGTTAGGGCTGAAAAACAGCTTCTAAAGCACAGCTGAGAGTCAGAGGGAGCAGGCAAAGCATGGAGATCTCTTCACTCACTAGTACCTTGTTAGGGCTAAAAAAAAGGCTTCGAAAAAGCTATATTCGGAGTATAAGATTCACCCAAATTTTCAGCCTCTTTTAGGGGGTGAGAAATACGTCTTATACTCCAAAAAATATGGTATTTTAGTTTACGTTGAACCAAAGAGCATGATAAAACGAAGCATTGCTGTGGTTTAGCATCATTGCATAGGTATTTTTAAGTTAATCCCAGTAGTTCCATGTAGCACTTCCATGATTATGGAAATAAGAAGGAGGTTAGGATGGTTACTTGACAATCCTAGCAACAACTTTCTTTGGTTATATATTCCAAAGCTTGAGCAGTAACTAATTAAAAGTAATTAATTATAATTAATTATAATTAAAATAGAGCAAGAATTAATTTTTCAGAACTGCTCCCTTTCTCCAAGGTCCAACAACCTCAGAGCTAAGCAGGAACCCGGACATTATGGTTGTCACTTTGTCAAAGAATGCAAGATTAGTGGACCAGAGGAATGCTGTGGATATAATTTACTTGGACTTCAGCAAGGCATTTGATAAAAGTAGACCATAACCTACTATTTGATAAGATAGAAAAAGGTGGGTTAGGTAACATCACCAGCAGATGGATTCGTAACTGGCTGACCAACTGCACTCAATGTGTAGTCCTCAATGGAACTGCATCTACATGGAGGGAAGTACGCAGTGGGGTACCCCAAGGCTCTGTTTTAGGCCCAGTACTCTTCAATTATTTGGGTGAGGGGATAGATGGGGAACTCATCAAATTTGCAGATGATACCAAGCTAACAGAAATAGCCAACACTCCGGAAGATAGGCTTAAGATACAGAAGGATCTTAACAGACTTGAACATTGGGCGCTGTCTAACAAAATGAAATCCAATAGTGAAAAAAAGTAAGGTTCTACATTTGGGCAAGATGCACAGATTCAGTATATGTGGTACCACGCTCAATAGTAGTAACTGTGAGAAGGGTCTTGGAGTCTTAGTGGACAATCATTTAAATATGAGCCAGTAGTGTGTTGCACCTGCCAAAAAAGCCAACACAGTTCTAGGCTACATAACTTTAATAATGCCTTGGTAAGGCCACACTTGGAATAATGCATTTAGTTTTGGTCTCCACGATGTAAAAAAGATGTTGAGACTCTAGAAAGAATGCAGAGAAGAGCAATAAAGATGATAAGAGGACTGGAGGCTAACACATAAAAAACAGTTGCTGGATTTGGTTATGTCTAGTTTAATGAGACGGACTAGGGTGACATGATAGCAGTGTTCCAATATCTTAGGAGTTGCCACAAAGAAAAGGGAGTCAAGCTATTCTCCAAGCACTTGAAGACAGGACAAGAAGCAATAGACAGAAACTAATCAAGGAAAGAAGCCGTGACCGGGAGGATTTTTCATCAGGTTCGCCTGATTCGCCAGTTGCGTCCCTTTCTGGATCAGGACTCGTTACGCACAGTCACTCATGCCCTTGTCACCTCCCGCCTGGACTATTGCAACGCTCTCTCCATGGGGCTCCCCTTGAGGAGCACCCGGAGGCTCCAACTGGCGCAGAGTGCGGCCGCGCGGGTGGTAATGGGAGCGACATGGCGTTCCCATGTAACACCTCTCCTGCGCGAGCTGCACTGGCTCCCGGTGGTCTTCCGGGTGCGTTTCAAGGTTTTGGTTACCACCTTTAAAGCGCTCCATGGCTTAGGACCTGGGTACTTGCGGGACCGCCTACTACCACCAATAGCCTTCCACCGGCCAGTACGCTCCCATAGAGAGGAGCTCCTCCGGGTGCCGTCAGCCAAACAATGCCGACTGGCGGCCCCCAGGGGGAGAGCCTTCTCTGTGGGGGCACCTACTATCTGGAATGAGCTCCCCCCCAGAGATACGGAGGATCCCGGATCTGCGCACCTTCCGCCGCGCTTTAAAGACCTTACTATTTCACCAGGTGGGCCTGGCCTAATTTTCTCCCTCTTTTATAAAAGATTTTTAATTTTTAAATATCTTTTAGTATTTTATACATTCAATTTCAAATTGGTTTTAAAAGTTTGGGGTTTTAAATTTGTCGGGGCCAAAATTATTTAATTTGATTTTATTCTACTTTTAAATTTTGTATGTATGTGTTTTATTGTTTGGTTGTGCACCGCCCTGAGTCCTTCGGGAGTAGGGCGGTATAGAAATAAAATAAATAAATAAATAAATAAAATAAATAAACTTAGAACTAAGGAGAACTTTCCTGACAATTAGAACAATTAATCAGTGGAACAACTTGCCTCCAGAAGTTGTAAATGCCCCAAAACAGGAAGTTTTTAAGGTGTTGGGTAACTATTTGTCTGAAGTGCTGTAGGTTTCCTGCCTAAGCAGAGGGTTGGACTAGAAGACCTCCAAGGTCCCTTCCAACTCTGTTATTCTATTCTATTCTATTCTATTCTATTCTATTCTATTCTATTCTATTCTATTCTATTCTATTCTATTCTATTTGTCTCTTGAGTCGCAGACTGATGGACAAAATGGCATACAATACAGCGTTTTTGCTGTCCATCAGGACAAAGCAGGAAACTCTTCACTCAGTTGGCACAAGCCATGTATTTACAGTTTCTCAAACGTTTTGGTTGATACATGGCTATGCTATTTCAAAGTCCTGATCTGAGCATCTCCACTTGAACAAGTTATGTTTCAAGGCAGGCCTGAAGAAAGCTCTTTCAAGCCAGGATCTGGAGATGGTCAGTTTGTAAAACACCAGACCACCCTCTAGTGGTCAAAGTCATCAATTACATACCTCAGCTGATATCAAATACCACACCTGGCAGACTAGAAAAGTAAGTATAATTTTGTGAAGCTGGGTTTGATGTCATTCATCTCTGCTGAATCGGGCACAAAACCATACAGAGAGTGGTGACTATGTCAGGGGATAGTGTAGCAAGGACAGAGTGGAATATTTTTATTTTAAAAAAGTATGTTAGACTAATAACATCTCATATGCTTCTTTCCCTTGAAATGAACATACAAATCTTGCCAGAATTTGGTGATTAAGGTCCTTATTTGGGAGGCGGGAGGATGGAATGGAAGGTTCTTTCGCCTTTGACAATAAAATATTATGGCAATCCCCTTCCATCTGCTCAGAAAGCAGGCCATGTTTTCTAGATGCATGATGGGAAATTCATAAATGCAGAGCCTGCAAATCCCAGAATTATGCTGCATGTTCAGAAGCTCAGAAAAGAAGTTGGTCTAGAAAGAATTAACAGAATTAACTTTAAATGTCTTTTATTAATCACCTAAAAACCTTTAAAGATTTTTTTGAGGTGAGGTGATGGTGACAAAGGAAACAAGAAAAAGAATTCCATGAATAAAACAGTTTGGTTTTCTGACAGGCATACAATTTGTTACTTTCTCTCCCTTCCTTCCACCTGCTGAAGTAGTAAAGTAGTAAACAAAGTAGTAAACAATTGCTTGTGTTAAATGATTACCAAATCCCTCCCCTTCTCTTTTCTTATAGTGAAGTCTGAGACCAGGAGTGTCAAACTCATGTTGTCACAGTGTCATCATGTGATGTATCACAACTTTCCCCCCTTTGCTAAACTGGGCATGGGTGTGGCCAGCGTGTGACGCACCCAGCTGGCGGGGCGCAAGTTTGACAGCCTTGTCTTAAGACATCTTGACAATAAGGTCACCCTTTAAACCTGGAACAATGAATTTGATTTTATTTCAAAAGATTAATAATTCCCCAATTAGGCCCAATTAATATGTTTGTGGTGCTTTTATGCTCTAAGTCAGAGAGCTATGCCAGACAGGAATGAGAGGAATGAGAGTTGATTCATTAAAAAAAAAAAAGGTAAATTATAGAAACTATTACTGGATCGGTCATTGGTTGGGTCAACAAAGACCACACTAGATGTTGGGACATTTGGTGACAAATGGGCTACTGTTGGTGGAGCAACCAGGGCCAGCAATTGCAGGACAACTTGAAGGTGTTTACCTTTGACAAATAAACTGGGGTACTATCTTCAACATCATTGAACAAGACCATCTTCCTATCCCAGGTGCTTGGAAATAACTCAATAGGCTGGTAAAAATGCTATATCCACGCTAAGCATTTACTTTACTTTTACTTTTATTTGATTTCTATACCGCCCTACTCCTAAAGGACTCAGGGCGGTGAACAGCCAACAATAAAATACATACATACAAAATTTAAAAAGCAGAGATTTATTTATTTATTTATTTATTTGTTTTAATTTGTATACCGCCCTTCTCCAGCAGGATTCAGGGCGGTGAACAGCCAGAATAAAACAGAACATACAAAATTTAAAAACAGTTTAAAAAATAATTAAATATTTTTGGCCCCAATTTAAAACAACCCAATTAAAATCAATTAAATTTAACCGAAACAGTGGGATCAAGCCAGCCCAGCTAGATCGAATTAATTCGATAAAATCGAATTAAACAGTTTGGCCCAGACAGATTTAAAACCCCAATCAATTTAAAACAAATTTAAACTTTGAATATTAAAAATACTTAAAAATATTTAAAAATATTAAAAATGTTTAAAAAGAGGGATAAAGTTAGGCCAAGCCCGCCTGGTGAAATAAAAAGGTCTTTAGAGGGTGGCGGAAGGTGCGCAGATTTGACTGAGGAACCATAATAAAAAGGTTCCTTTATTTGACCATCAGTCAGTTGTCCTCTCAATTTTCCAAGAGGTAATTTACCTATTGTTGATGCCTTCAATCCATAGCCAGAGCCCTATCTGCTTACCTCTCAGACAGGGGTGAAATGCTACCGGTTCAGCAAAGTTCGTCCAAACCGATAGCGATGGAGGCGGGTGGTTTGGAGAACCAGTAGCAACTGCAGCACAAGGCTCTGCCCATCCGCCTGGTCATCACTTCCTGGTTTTAACCAGGAAGTAACCTGTTTTTTACCCTCTGCACATGTGCAGAAGGGTTTGCGCATGTGTGGCACGTGCACTTCCGAACTGGTAGGGAAGGTAAGTAGATTTCACCCCTGCTCCTAGATGAAAGTTTCTTGAAACCAAAACGTCCCTATGTGCATTATGTACCTGTTTCTTTTATCCCATCGATCTTACTGGAGGTAAAAATGAACTTAAGAGAAAATAATACATTTTATATCAAATGCAGTGTTTGTGGAAGAATGTGTTTACTCTGTTGGAAGAGTTTATGTAGAAACCATTAACAGACAACAGTTATAAACAGGCACCTTCTGTCTATGGAATTTGTATCTATTTTTAGTCTATGAGGCATAATATTCCAATTCAAATATTTGTACTGTTTTACATTAAGGAAAATCCTAATTATCACAATTCTTATTCAAATTATTTCTTATTTGTGTATGTGTGCCTATATCAGCAGGCAAGCAGAAACTGCTTTATATTAGACTATCTAGGAGGCAAGGAATTTTGCACTTATGACTTATACTCTTTCACTTCCTACATGCACATTTGGATAAAATGTGGAGCTCTAATGGAAATGGAAGTGAGACTGGCCTTTTCATTTCTTGCTTCCATACTGTTGTGTTTGGAGGCCCTGGCAACCGGCGACGCCACTCTGGGATTGGTTTAGAGGCATGGCCTCCTTTAAACGGGAGTATCCGGGGTTCCTGATTGGTTATGCTCTGACAAGTGAAGTGTTTTTCTATGAGGCTGTCTGTTTTCCCTCAGTTCAGTTCACAGTTCCAATGTCTGTTGTAGTTAAATAAAGTGTTCAGTTAAAACGCAACCTTCGTCCAATTTATGCCTGCACAAGCTATTTAACACTGGTGACGAGGGAGAGGAAGAATTCGAATGGTGCCCCCGACGTTTGCCCCTTTTGACCCATCCACTGAGATTTGGGAAGCTTATATGGAACGGTTCGAATGCTTCTTAGAAGTAAACGATTTCACCAACCTGTCCGGAGGTAAAAAGAGGGCACATTTCCTGAATTCTTGTGGCCCAGAGGTTTTCGCAACCGCTCGGGCTTTGTTTGCCCCTACCCCAGTACATACTGTTGCCTGGGACGTCCTACGCCTTAAATTAAAAGAACATTACTCCCCCGCCCCTTCCCGAATTGCCCGTCGGTTTAAGCTGCGACAGGTACTACAGGACGAGGGGGAGTCTTTCAACCATTATGTGGCTTGTTTGTGGACAGCTGCCTTTGATTGTGAGTACCGCGACCTTGATGACGCGCTAGTGGAACAACTGGTATGTGGCGTTAAAGACATCCGGCTACAAAGATGTTTGCTTGCCAAAAAGAATTTGGATCTTCCTACTGGGATCGAGAAAGCTCAGGTGGCTGAGATGTCGGACAAATCTACTGCCGACATTAGAAAGTTCTACCCTTCCAGGGGGTTGTCCTCTACTACTGTGAACCTGCAGGACATTGCCTCTGATGAGTCTATGGATGAGGAAGCCGAAATTAGCCGTCTACAAGCTTCTAAACCTGGACCGAAGGACAAACGTTGGCCAAAAACATCTGAACCCTCGCTATGCCTCAGCTGCGGTGAGCAGCATCCACGAGCGACCTGTCGGTTTCAGTCTGCAAATTGTCACCGTTGTGGGAGACTGGGCCACATTTCTCGGGCATGCCGATCTCTGCCCAAACCTACTGCTTTGCCGAGGTCTCGCCGTCCCACGAAGGAGGAATGTTTCTCAATTTCGCGTGACTGCCGCATCACTGAGGTGACTTCTGTCTCCAGACTATCCAGTAGCAACAAACTTTCAATGACTGTGCTCATCAAAGGTGCCTCCTGTCCGATGGAGGTGGACACTGGTTCGCCAAAGTCATAGAAGGTGTTAAAGAGGCTGATTCCAACCATTCAGAAGAGACGTTTGAAACCCTGTCCTGTCAAGTTGAGGGACTACCAGGAGAATTTCATTCCTATTTTGGGACAGGATTCCTTCTTAACTGAAACTGAGGGATTTGTGGGACTTCTTCCTTTGATCGTGGTCAAGGGTTTTCTTCCCAGCCTACTGGGAATGGATTGGTTTCGGGCTTTGGGTTGCAGATATCGGGAATTCACTCCACATGCGTGGACAGTTTTTGGGGCCTGTTCAATGAGTTTTCTGACATTTTTGATGGGGGCCTAGGTCAGTATGTGGGTTCTCCCATGTCCCTAAATCTGGACCCCCAGGTAGCCCCGATTAGGCTTAAGCCACGCCGTGTTCCTTTTGCTCTTACACCAAAGGTGGACGCAGAATTAGATAAGCTCTTAGCCCAAGGTGCCTTAGAGCCAACCAATCACTCTAAGTGGGAAACCCCCATCGTGATTCCCATCAAACCTGATGGGTCTATTAGAATTTGTGGTGATTTTACATGCACCCTGAATAAGGCGTTAACAGCTAACCCTTACCCCGTTCCTGTAGTTCAACACCTACTACATTCCCTTGGTTCAGGGTCCATTTTTGCCAAATTAGATTTGGCCCAGGTGTACCAGCAGCTCCCGGTGGATGATGCCTCGGCTGAGGCTCAAACCATCGTACCCCACCGCGGAGCTTTTAAGTGTCGGCGCCTCCAGTTTGGTGTGAACATAGCCCCGGGCCTCTTTCAAAATTTGATGGAACGTCTATTGCAGGGCCTGCCGGGGGTAGTACCTTACTTTGACGATCTGCTTGTCTCTGCTTCATGTCGGGGCGAGCTCATCGAATGAGTAAGGGCTGTCCTCCTCTGTTTCCGTGAATCAGGCTTAAAATTAAACAAGAGCAAGTGCAAAATTGGCGTTCCCCAAATTGAATTCCTAGGCTACTTAGTGGACAGTAAGGGGATCCGTCCCACCCCCTCTAAGGTCGCTGTCATTAAGCATGCACCAGTGCCCACCTGCCGGGCTGAGCTGCAATCCTTTTTGGGCCTCTTGAATTTTTATAATGTATTTTTGCCCCACAAAGCCACCGTAGCCGAACCCCTCCATCCGTTGCTTTCCAAAGCAACTCCCTGGGTTTGGACAACATTACATGACCGCGCATTCCGGGCGGTTAAAGACCTGTTGTCTTTGTCAGCTGTGTTAGTCCAATATAGTACTGATTTGCCCCTCACTCTGACGGCTGATGCGTCCCCGTTCGGGATAGGAGTGGTGTTGAGTCACCGTTTTCCGAACGGGTTAGAGGCACCTATAGCGTTCTACTTGAGGACCTTGTCCTCCGCAGAATGAAACTACAGTCAGCTTGACTGGGAGGCTCTCGCGGCTCTCACTTCAATCAAATGTTTTCACGAATACTTGTATGGCCGGCCGTTTGAATTAGTAACAGATCATAAACCCCTGTTAGGTTTGCTGGATAGTTGCCGCCAAATGCCTCTGGTCATGTCCCCTCGCATGTCCCGGTGGTCAGTATTCCTGGCTGCGTATAATTACTCATTAGTCTACTGGCCTGGTAAACTTATTCCCCATGCGGACGCACTAAGTCGCTCCCCTTTACCAGCCCCCATGCTGGATCCATCACTGGTCCTGCCCATCCTCCTGGTGGACGAGTTATCCTTACCATTGACCTCCACTGACATAGCAGCCACTCCCTCCGGGACCCAGTCCTGTCTCGAGTTCTCCACTGGGTTAGTAAAGGGTGGCCTTTAGGGCAGGTGCCTACTGTTTTTGCCCCTTACTGTACCCACCGATATGAGCTATCAGTTCACCTGGGGACATAGGGTTGTGGTTCCCTCCAGTCTGAGGTTCTTAGTTGTTTACATACAGGCCACCCAGGCATCGTATGTATGAAAGAGTTAGGGCGTAGTTATGTGTGGTGGCCCTCATTCGACCACGATGTCTCTGCATGGGTCTCCGGGTGTCAGCCTTGTCAGTTATCCCGCCCAGCCCCTCCATCCACCCCACCCAGGGATTGGGAAACCCCCCGAGGACCCTGGTCAAGGCTGCACCTTGATTTTGCCAGCCCTTTTAGGGGCCGACATTTCTTGGTCGTTGTGGATGCTCTATCAAAATGGGTTGAGCTGGAACTCATGCCGTCTACAACCGCTGAGGCCACTGTTCAGGTATTACGTCGCCTGTTCACCACACATGGGATCCCTGACATGATCGTTACTGATAATGGGCCACAGTTCATCTCTGCCACCTTCCAGTCCTTCCTTGCTAGTTTAGGGACCCATCACGCCCAAATTGCCCCATACCGGCTGTCTGGGAATGGTTTGGCTGAACGGGCTGTGCGGTCTGCCAAGGACGCATTGGCTCGGCTTACTTCTGTGAACTGGCAGGACAAGATTGCTACTTTTCTGTTCGCTCAACATGTGACTCCGTGCCCGCTCACCCACAGAAGTCCGGCGGAGGTCTTGATGGGGCGGCGGCTGCGAACAGGGATGGATCGATTGCACCCTACCTATGCTCCAGAAGGTTATCAGGGTGTTAGTGTGGGGCTCAGGGCATTTAAGGAAGGAGACCTGGTTCTTGCCAGAAATTTTGGGGGCGAACCTCGTTGGCTGCCGGGATGGGTGATAGCTGTAACTGGCCCCTGTTCTTACAGGATTCAACTAACTGATGGTCGATCGTGGCGCCAACATGTGGACCAACTGAGAGGCTGACAAGATACCCTATCCGACGTTGGGAACGAAAGAGACCCGGGTGTAGTCCCACAAGATGCAACATCACCCAGATACATCCCTGTGGACGACGCACCACCTCCTAGCCCCCAGGGCCCAAGTCTCGCCCAAGACTTACCTGCAGTACCTGATCTTCCCATAGGCCACGACGGCTCACTGGCCATGCCCGCTCCTGACACCAATCTGTCCCCCTCCACTGCCACAGCTGTGCCTGTGCTGAGACGTTCATCTCGTCTGCGCAGGTGCCCAGAGTATCTTAAGGACTACGTCTGTTCAAACCAGGGGTGAAGGAGTGTTGTGTTTGGAGGCCCTGGCAACCAGGGACACCACTCTGGGATTGGTTTAGAGGCGTGGCCTCCTTTAAGCGGGAGTATCCGGGGTTCCTGATTGGTTATGCTCTGACAAGTGAAATGTTTTTCTATGAGGCTGTCTGTTTTCCCTCTGATCAGTTCGCAGTTCCAATGTCTGTTGTAGTTAAATAAAGTGTTCAGTTAAAATGCAACCTTTGTCCAATTTATGCCTGCACAAGCTATTTAACACATACTAGCAAAAGTCACCCTTCAGCTGATACATTTGGATAACATCTGGCCCATTACAACCTTAACCCATAACCACAGACCTGCGGTCACAGTGCCCACAAGCGTTTTCCAAAATGTTTGGAACACCCCTATTTTTAGAAATGGACCATTCTGGATGCGAATAGCTTTTGTTTTCCCACCAATAAGAGTTATGCAGCATCACGCTTATGTAAGATATTTGGTGTTTTCTGTAGCAGCGGTTGAATTTGAATTGCAATCATTTTGACCACAGATCCTTGTTAACATATTTTTTATAATGTCGGGGCCTCATTTTCCGCCAAAAACAGTGCGATTTGGTGATCCAAACTTCTAACATAGTATGAAGAAGCCGAATATGATCTGAGTGAAGTGGAATCAGTTTGCAACGAAAATTTTGTAATGGACGATGAGGAACCTGCTGCTGCTGCTGATTCTGACATCAGTGATGATGAAGCTCCTGATGAAATTGATGACCAGGTACAATCTACGTCGTGCAATAATTTATATGGCAAAAACAAATTCAAATGGTCTCCTGTACCTTTTGGAAGCAATAGATCCAGAACCACTACTCACAATATTGTAGTACAATTACCTGGACTATGGCCAGCAGCTAGAGCCGTCATTATGACCTCATGTTTATAATACCATAGCCGAAATAGTATGTCTGTGGTTAAGGGTTAAATGGACCTTTCTATATAGAAACAGGTAATCCTCAACATGATTGTAATGCAGCCCATCCATCAGTCTTAGATTGCAACAGTTGTAAAATAGACATAACTGACCTGATCTTACATTTTTTTGCAGCAGTCATTAAGTGAACACCAAATTAAGGTGAACCAATGGGTTGCTGAGGTCCCAGATTTGCTGAAAACTGAAAACAGCTGTCAGTTTTTGGCAAAGCTGTCATAAAACTCGGTTACGTGACTGCAGAATGCTGCAAACAGCTGTGCCAGAAGTTCACAAAAAGTGATCACAGGACTTGTATTTATGACACTGACTCTTACTTAAAACAATGCAACCATCATAAATATGAGATAGTTGCCAGTTTCCAAATTTTGATCATGTAACCATGGGAATGCTGCAAAGGTCATAACTGTGGAAATTAAGTCACCTTTTCAGTGCCATTGTAGCTTCAAATAGTCACTAAATAAATGGTTGTAAATTAAGGATTATGTATAATCTGATTTGGAACCATCCATATACATGTTATCTATATCACTGACCTACTGAAAGTATGTTGGAATGATAATTCCAACAATTACTTGAAAAAACAAGTAAAGCCGAAATTTGAAGATTTTGTACCCGTAAAGAAACCAGTAAAATCCCGAGTGCTGCAAAGATGAGGATCAATCCTATTTATTCTGGACTCAGTTTGGAAAGAACCAGCTAGTGACTTGGGCATGGAAGTTTCTGGTGTGATTTGAGACTAATAGCAATAACACTTAGCTTATATATTGTTTTACAGTGCTTTACAGCCCTCTCTAAACGGTTTAGAGTCAGCCTATTGCCCCCAACAACTTTGGAAGGATGGAAGGCTGAGTCAACCTTGAGCCTGGTGAGATTCGATCTACCAAATTGCAGTCATCCGGCAGTCAGCAGAAGTAGCCTACAGTACTGCATTTTAATCACTGTGCTACTGTGGCTCTCTAATCTCTACCATTCCAGACAATTTATGTTTGTTATGATGATGCAAGATGTATATATGGTCCATTTTAATAAATAAACAGGTGAAGAAGTAATGTCTTTAGGTGGATCGAGAAGATAAGAAGAAACATGTTTCTGCCTGTGATAACTTCTTTGATGACAGCATGAATGAATATAGGAGAAGCAGCTAAAATGAAGGCCTTCGTGTCTTAGTTTGTCAGAGCCCTTCTTAGCAGACAACATTTTAATTCTATCTCAGCATCATTTTTAAAGTGTGTTATTTTTTGCGGTCCCCATTCTTGTATTTAATATCTTAGATAGGATTCCAGGAAGTTCTAACAGCTGACAGCAATCAATTGACACCATGTTGAACAAGCTAACTTGTCACATTTATCAGATGCCATCCTTTTCCAAAGTAAAGTAGCCAACAATACTACAAAAATCTTTGATGACAAAGTGTGTCATCTGCGTTAACCTAGGAAAGCTTAAAAGTAACGAAGACAAAAAAGACTAGAAGGCACTGTTGCCTTTTCAAATACATTTATTAACCAATGTTAACACATTTAATATGTTGCTAGTCAGAGCAGCTTACAAAATGCCAGAATGCGTCATAGACTGCACAGCCACAATGAGTAAATTACAATGTGCATAGTGGCTAAGCTCAACACTTTAATATAGATTTATGATTTGCAGGAAAAAAAAAAGATGTTTGAAATAAGGAATTCTAAACAATATTTTCCCCTAAAACTTATACAAAACCAGGCCACAATTTTTTTATTGTTCTTTTGTTGATTTAAAAAAAACAAATCCACAGTTTTCACACTGTAATAACTTGAAAATGTGCAACCGTGTCAACAGAGACAAAAGGGAAAAAAAAGCCAAAAAAACACAAATTTTACTTTCATGCATCTATTCAGTTAAATATTACATATCCCGGAATGATTTTATACCCCCAAAAAATAGTTTTCACAAAAACTTGCTTTTTATAGGGTTGGACCGAAGGTTTTTTTAAATTGTAAGTAGGGTAAAGAGGGACAATAATAAAATAATCAAAGGGTGTTTCTTTTGTTGCACTTGCTCTAGGGTGAAGGCCTCCTATATATATAGCCATAACATAATTACTTAATTGTTAAAAAATTTAAGTCACTAGATAAAAGTTAGTATTTGCATGAGCTAACCTCTATTTGGGAGCACGGAGGCTCCCTTTGTATGGAGTGATTCTTTGCCAGACCTGTCCATTTTAGAGAATGATTCCGGGGTGATGGAATAATGAAGGCCCACCAGGATAAATGGGGCAACTAGGTATTCCAAGAGATTAGTCATGAAATTTGGTAAATATAGATATACTTGTTAAGTACTGCCCTCATCTTACTAACTCTATCTTGTTTAAACTCAGGCTATGTGGCCTGAATTTTCAAAGTTCAAACTGGTACTCTACTTCAATTGCCATTATTCGTTTAACGATCAATATCAATGCTTGTCAACTTGAACATCATTAAGGTGTAAGACTTCAATTTCCCACAATTCCCAAGCCCAGTGGAAGTCCACCCATCTTAAAGTTACTGTGTTGAGAAACACTGTTCCAGACTATAGCAATAGATCCCAGAAACCTTAATAGGAGGTTTGATCTTCTGAATGATTCTAGCAAACTCCAGAGAAATTTCGTTCTAAAATCCTTTTCTCCCAGTTCTCCTATTCGTATGATTCATTGTATGATCACTTTCAATAAATATCCAAGGTCTACATAAATATTTACAATTTACTTTGTTTGAACTTGGAAAAAGAATGTTCAAGGGGAGTTGGTTGAATTTTAAGACCATCTTGAGTAGAACCCTACAATGGCAAGAGCATTAGAAGATAAGCTGGTTAAATAAAGTTGTACACCTTGTATAAAAAAAATTGTCTCTGAACATGGATGCAATTTATATATATATATAAATTTATATATATACCTATACATAAAATAAACAAAAGGGAGGGAAGAGAGGGAGAAAAATAACTTTTTAACTATCGATCCATTCCTATTGGTAGCACTTCTTTATCCAAACATTCCGCAAAAGACAAACTTTTTACAAATCACAGCATCTTTAATACAGGAAAATTAACATGCATTATTCTTCATTCTAGCATAAAAATGGCAATAACCAAATATTACAGACATAACTGCTTTTGTGAAACTTAAGTGCTTCCTCATCCTTAGGACTTAATTTCTTATTTGAGTGCATAAATCAGATTAATAATTAACTAGTGGTTCGAAAGGTAAAAATGGGGGACAAAGGGCTGGAAGGAGGTAAAAAGAGCAGGACAAATATTAAACCTTTTCTTTCTATGCCTCAACCTTGGAACTCCATATACGATGAAATCTAAATTGGGCTGTTCTTGTGGGGGGTGTTTTTTTAATTTTTGGCTTTCTTTTTACAAGTATTCGTATTAGAAGGATGAAATGTGCAAAAATTTAAATTTTAAATATTACTTTTCCCTCCCCTAAGATCTGGCTCAGCCTACTACCCCACCCAATCCCTGGTGATTTTGAAACAATAAGATCAAAGCTAATATTTTCATTATAAAAGCTAAATGATGAAGAAAAATAATAACAGGACAAACACAATTGGGAAAAGAACATTAAAAAGTGGCAGGACTAGCATCTACTATGTCAACCCTGATCCCAAAATTCAAATATATATGCAAGCCAACAGATAATGCGCTCAAAGCAGTAAAATAAGCTAAAGAAAATCAGTTCAAATGATTAACATCTCTTATATCCAGGTAGTATGCTTTTTTTCTATTTTATTGTGACATTCAGGTCTCTTGAAAATGTTCCTATCACCTTTGTTTTGTTGAATCTTTTTATATATATATAATTTGGTGAAAATGCAACGAATTCCCTCAGTTAAAATTTATCAAAAAAGCAATGTGCTCCAACTGAGATTAAAATTACCTTTCCAGCAAAAAGAAAGGGGAAAGAGGGCCACAAGGTAATGACCACTGGAAGCAGAGAGTCAAAACACAAGACTGAAATTTAACTGTGCAAAAAAAAATTTTTTTTTTACGAAAAAGTGTTTCCCAGACTGGTGCAATAATAATAATAATAAGAAGAAGAAGAAGACTAATTAATCATAATGGGGAGTGAATTCACATTAATTCTGACCCCTTGGAAACCAACATGAAAAACTAGAGATGATTCCCAGCACCTGCTGTGTTAGAGGAAAGCACTGAATCAGGGCAACAGGTGAGGTGAGGAAGCTTTCATCTTTTCCGACGACAGGTACGTTTGTGCTCAGCATGCCAATGTTCCTGCTGACACTTGATGGAGCAATAGGAAGTGTTCCAACAGCAATGATACATAGCTTCTTCTTCACAGTTGTAGCACTGAAGGGACAATAAGGAAAAATAATCATGAAATAGAACCTCTCTTTCTCGTTCTCCTCCTTCATGCTAAACTCTCCTAAATCCTCAATTCTTTGTAGGAATGGTTCCTTGCAAATTGTTGTAAATCCAAAAATAACCACATCCCATTTGGTGGTGCTGGATTTACATAACAGAAAACTCCCTTTTCACAATGCTGTAGCTGGGGTGACTGGATAGGGCTGAGCATTTATTGGCCGGATGCCTTTCCCAACACCTACATGGAGTTCGCAGCAGATATTTTTTTCTTTGCACCCTAGGAGAGAAACAGCTGCTACCTAGAATTCAACTCTCAACCTACTGAGTGGGAGGCAAGCATCTTCCCCACTAGGCCACCATGCCGCTCTTTGCACAACACCCATTAAAACCCATTTGTTAACTGATTGTGGGAATCAGCCAGCCAACAACTCATCACGATTTTAAATGCTGGTTTAGAGACCTTAAACCAACGATTGTTCACGTGCCAGCATCACCTTAATGGTTGAGGGCAACATGTCCTAACTTGGCAATGTCCAGATTTGTGGGCTTTTTTTACTTCAACCCCAAAATGGCCAGTATGGACTTATAACTGGTATACTTAACAGCAAGTAACTATTTATTTATTTATTAATTTATATGCTGCCCGTGTCACCAACAAGGCAGCTTACAAATGGCAAAAAATTAACAATTAAAAAAGAACAATTAAAGTTCAGAAGAGTTCTATAAAAACTAAAACCAAAGAGACAAACAGCACAGGGCTGGGGTCTTCTTACCTCCTTAAAGCTCTGCATCTTCAGTGCAGAGTGCCCCCCTTTCACTGAATTAAACCAGATCCCAAGTGAAAAGAGGTAGCAGAGAATTATAAAATGGTTGCGCACAGGGGGTCCACAAAGCCCAGAATGGCAACTGTGAGCTTGCAATCGAGAGCCCAATGCATGTAACAAGGGAGCTGGGATGTGTCCGCATAGTCACTGACACTAGGACTATACACTACAACATTCACTAGGACGAAGGAGAGGCAAATACAAAGCTAATGTGCTGAGTGGTTGAACAAATCAGGCTCCAAATTCCCATTCAGCCTGGAAGTTCTCTGGAGAACCTTCTGCCCAACACACTTCACAGGACTTTTGTGTAGGAAAAGACAGGAGACGTGCTATGGGTGCCTTCTGGAGCTCATGGAAGAAAGGTAGGCTTACTTGTACCTGCCCTAAATAAATTCATCAGAGAAATCAATAAATGGAAAGCTAAGATCACAGAGACAGCAGAAGTATGGAAGGGAAGTAAACTTTCATCTCTCCAAAGAACTGGTCCCAAAATGTTCTTAATATCCCAAAATACTCTTATTACGGGACATCCCCAACAGATAAGAACGCAGAAGACATGGCCCAAGGAACCAATCCACTATAGTACTGCTTACCCACTGTTTCTTCTTGGTCTGAGAGATCAGCTGTTTGTGCTGGCTGGCTAACTTCTTAACTTCTTCTAAAAATTCCTCCTTGCACTTCTCCTTTACCTGCTTTGTCTTTCGGTCACACTCAGTCTGCATATTTGCAATGGCTTTGTTCACAGCCTGCCTTTTTTCTTCCTCCATTTCTGAACGCAGCTGGAATGTTAAAAAGCAGGTGAGTGAATGGCCAGGAATGGCGCTTCCAACTCTTTCTTCCTCCAAAAACATCTTATACAGCATTACAGATAGTCTCAAGTTAACAATGATTTGTTTAGTGATCCTTCAAAGTTACAACGACACTGAAAAAAGCGACTTATGACCATTTTTTTCACACTTACGACAGCTGCAGCATCCCCATGGTACACGTTTTCAAAGTTCAGACGCTTGGCAACTGATTCATGCTTATGACGGTTGCAATGTCCTGGGATCACGTGATCAGCTTTTGCGACCTTCTAACATGCAGAGTCAACGGGGAAGTCAGATTCACTTTACAATCGGGTTACTAATTTAACAACTGCAGTGATTCACTTAAGAACCGTGGCAAGAAAGGACATAAAACGGACAAAACTCATTTAACAACTGTCTTAATAAGCAGTGGAAATTTTGGATTCAATTGTGGTCGTAAGTCAAGGACTATCTGTACTTGTACTCAGTTGGTCTTAACAGAAGCAATTTCCTTGATCCGTAAGGGACCTAGATCCATCTAAATGGAAGAAGAACTATTAGCACTCACCTTCAAATAATTGCAGGGCTCCAACTGAAAAAGAAGGAACCACCACTGGTGACACCCTAACTATAGTTCCAGAGTATTCAGTTTTCCACAGGAAAAAAAAAATGCTGGACTTCCAGCATGTTTGACACCTGCTCAGAATTGTACTGTTCAGGTTTGGCAACTATATAAAGTACATACAAATTAAACCAGAGTTTGAACATCACTATGTTTCATCACCAATCCCGTATTAAATTATTGCTGCCAAAATTAAGCAATAGATTCATTTCCGAGATGGGTCACATTAAGCCAGGGTGTCAAAGTCATTCCATCATGTTGTCGTCATGTGATGTATTGTGATTTCCCCTCCCCCCCTAAACCGGGGGTGGGCGTGACACATGCAGCCTGCGGGCCGTGAGTTTGACATCCTCTGCATAAAGCAGAACGTAGACCACAGAATAGCAAATTCAGCTCAGATCTTCAGCGAAGATTCCTGTACTTCTCCTTTATTGGAAACCATCAATGAGTCCTAGGCACCCAGCAGAATCTCCTAATGACGACGAAGTGATGCAAAGTCTTTGCATAAATCATACCCACTTGGGTCATTCTGCATCACAGCGCAACATGCAAGCAGAATGAAATTTGTGTCATTCTCCCACTATTGTCATGAAGACATCACAGACTTCTTGTCTAAAATGATTAATTTTAGAAGAGTTTAACTGCACAGTGATCAGCCAGGGGATTATCATCTTTGTACAGAAAAGGGGCTGCCTTCCAGTCCCGAACGAATGAAAAGAGGTATATATAGAAATAAATTTCAGCAACAATGAATAATTAGAATTAATTAGAATATTCTCAAGCTGCCATCAAACTCATAGTTAATTACCTTCTCAATAGCTTCTCGCACAACCCTCTCAGTTTCTCTCTTGTGATCAGCCTTGATTCTATCCTTTAAGTCGCTGAAGATTTTGTTGTATTTCTCGTGGCACATGTTTTGACACCCACTATCGTTATTTGTCTGGGTGCTCCGGTGCAGCACTTTAGGGGAAGAGGCACTTAATTTCTTAGTCTGGGTCGAGACTGAAATTTTTTCAATGGGTTGAGGCATTGTGGGAATTTCCTGACTTGAACTGACTGCTTCTGTTTCAGGCTCCGGCTCCTAACATAACAAAGAAGGCATTATTAACATGGCCAATGAGGACTACAGCCATTTAGATCAGAGAGATAAAGACTGAAAAATGTGTATTGAATCAACATAATTATAAACATTACTTAGGTAAAAATTAACTGTGGTGTTCTTTAAAGACAAAAATGTAATGCTACATTGTACAGTTAAAACATAATCATGCCAATGACTCCACCATTATTTCATACAATGAGGAGGGGGAAGGGGAGGAAATCACATGCATTATGATATCGACAGAAGACAATAGTTGCAGCTTAGGGTTGAACTGAGGGATTCTTGATGCCCTCTGAGCTTGGTTGTTTTCTTGCAGGTGTTTCATTACCTGACTAGATTACATCATCAATGCAGCAGTGATGATGTTACCTAGTTGGGTAATGAAATGTCTGCAAGGAAAAACCTAGAGAGCACAAAGGAGCCCACATATGCATTATAAAATATCAATAAAGGAGAACATTTGTAGCTCAGGGTTGAAATGAGGGCACTGATGACGTTACCTAGTTAGAGTAATAAAATGTCTGCAAGAAAACAAGCAAGCTCAGACAGGACCCGTCTTTATAAAATATCATTACTGGTTTCCAAATTACTATGTTTTGCATATCTCCATTAACTGTTATTACTATTACTGTATGGCATTATTACAATAGTTAAGAGGCCACAATGCTAAGGCAGAATAGTAGTTTGAATTGCGAAGGTATCAGCTCTGTTATAGGACCCGCTTGTGCACTTCCCAGGTGTGCCCCAGAAGGGCGAGCTGGCTTCACACCAGAGAGAAAGACAAGTAGGTCTTCCTGCAGCAGCATCAAAGGCCCCTTTCCTTCCCAGAACTGCCTCGCAAACAGGCAACAGGGAAGGTTCAGAAGCGTCAGGAATTGGACTGCCTGCAAAGAGTGCCAGCTCATCTCTCTACCAAAATGTACCTATCGATCTACATGCATAGAACTTGCTTTCAAACTGTTAGGTGTGGACAGAAGCTGAGGCAAGTGACAGGCACTTACTCTGCTTTGCAATGCTAGGGCTCGAACCACCGGAGCTGAGATCATCTCTAGTGTCATTAAGCCACTGAGCCACCATGCCTCTAAACTAGTATTGTAAACATACAGAATAGGAATTTAGGCAACTCTGAAGATACTCAGCAATTGAAGGGGTATTCTTAATGCATACATCGGCCAATTTTTCCCCCTCCTTTTTGCCACTTGGTCCAAACAAGGATTCTAATTCTGATTAAAACATAAGCTCATCTATGCATGTTAACACTGGCAAAGTTAAATTATAGATAGGCAGAAGTGAACTAGCATGAAACCTTATAGCTTCACATTCTATCTCTATTAAGAATGGATAGGTTGGAATCAATTCCAAATCACTACTCGAAATTATAAGAAATATCCTACTTAAGAGTATATGGCTAGTATAAATAATGAAATAAAACAATACTTCCAAATGAAGAAAATAAAAACAGATTAAAACATGCTCTTTCAAGAAATGATCACTTTTCTGAGTTATAAAACATGAAGAAAATGAATTTGTAAACAGTCAGAAGGAAAAATGCTTGAATAATGTTTTCTCCCTCACCCACAAGTGCATGTATTTAATTGCCATGCTGTTCCTTACTTCCTTTTTAGGTTCCACACTTTGATTGCGTCTTCCTTTCTTTGCTCTTGGTTCCTGAGTAACCTTTAGCTGGGGAAATGGATTAAGAAACAGTAAATAAGTAAAAAGAAAACATTCATTTAGAATTGTCAATAACAAAATTGTCTTTTTTGTTACAAAAATGTTGACTTAAATTTTTTTTAAAAAATGCAACTAATAAAGTAAATGTTTATAATTATCAATTATCTTTGGCCATGAATTAAATTGCAAAATTTGGTAAAATCCCAGCTTCCAAATTAATATAGCTAGATACCAAGGTGCCACACCTCTTAATTGCTATGCCCATAAGTTTTTAGAGTCCTTGAAAAAAGTCCATTACCAAGAGGGCTTGGAATTTTTTATCTGAGAAACAGAACAGAGGCACGCTCTAACTTGTTTCTGTCATGAAGTTAGAACAAAGCAGGCAGAGATACAAAACCCAACAAAGTTTCACCTAAAACAACAAGAATGCAAACAAAATCTAAACTCCACAACTGTTCTGGGATTTGAATCCAACATGAATCACTCTATAAACTATGCATTTAAAAATAAGCAAACAATAGCTTCCAGAAGAGATTTAAAATGTATACTTCAGGTACAAACAATGATGCCAATCCTAGAATTACTCCAAAGAGGGAAGAATTGCTTTTATTGCAAATCTTTTGAACAAATACAGCGATTAAAAGCAGTGTAAAGACAGACAATGTTAGATCCGGAATCTGGTGGACAAGTTTTCCATATGACAGATATATATGGATTTTCAGATGTGCGGTAAGAAAAAAGCAGATTAAAGAAACAGCCGAGCTTCAATAATCAGCTGCAACTGGGCTATATAAAGTGGGATAATTCAACCCATCTACTCACTTGCTCATTACTGGTAGAAGAAATGCTTGATTCTGCTTCTTCCTCTCCTGTATCCTCATTTCTGGATTTCCAAAATCTGCCATCCCGAAGGAAACGCTGATGCAGCTCTAATTCATCACATGCTTTTTTCCAGCCCATGCTACGCTTTACGTGTAGCCGGTGTATATTAACGGTGATATCCTGAATATTTTCTGAAGGAATCCAGGCCCTCGACAATGAAAATGAAAAGATACACTTAAGCACATCCTTTGAAGGTGGCTGCCAGTTCAGTTTTCAAATCATCCTTTTCTATGCCAAACATCCATTCAACTCTAAGAGCGCAAATCTTACCTAAATGATGAAAAGAATCTTCTCCATTGGGTTTTGATGGCGAGGTCATAGATACAACATTGAATCTCCCCCACCCTGCCATACTCTTCACCCCAATTAACACCCCAGTGTTAATTTTAATTCTATTTCACTTTTCATTTTCTCCTAGTCCAAACTGCAACAATTATTTCTATGTGCAATTACAGCTTCTCAGTATGTTTAACTTTATTAGTATCTAGGTGCTCCACCATGACATCGCTGCTTATGGTATAGGAAAAAAATTAATCTGAATTATATTAAAGACTACAGGTAACTCTCAACAACTTTGCAAATGGGGCACGATTCACTTTTTGACCATGTTGCTAAGCGAATCACTACAGTTGATATGTGAATCAAGTGGCTGTTAAGTGAACCTGGCTTTCCCTATTGACTCTGCTTGTCAGAAGCCCCCTAGAAAGGTTGCAAGTGGCAATCCTAGGACTCCTGGACACTGCAACCACTGAAAATACATACATGCCAGTTGCAAAGTTCCTAAAGTTTGAACATATGACTGTGGGGATGTTACAACGGTCCTAAGTGTGAGAACTAGTTATAAGTCACTTGTTTCAGTGCCGCTGTAATTTTGAACAGTCATTAAATAAGCAGTTGATTACTAACTGCATTCCTGTGGCAATTTTAAGAAGCGAATTCTTTGGCAGGTTCTGTTTAGGATTCAGATTGTCTAATGTCACAAATGTCAGGAAGACAAATCATGCAGTTATTTAATGGATTTATATCTCACTTTACTTTGTTCAGTTCAAGATGACATATGCAACGATTCCCTACTCCTGTTTCTCCTATCAAAACCACTTTATGAGCTGGACTAGGGTGCCTGAGAAGTGACTGGTCCCAGTTGGTCTTTGTGGCTAAGAGAACGCTAGAACTTTACTGAGCCTTAGTTATCAGGCCCAGAAAAAAATCAAGAAAGACACAGAGTGACCTTCAAGCAGTGTCCTTGATTGTCCTTCACCCATAGACAGAAATCTTGCCAAACTAAAGCAACCATTTTCCATCACTAGAGATATAATCTGAAAATCTCTAGGGAGGAGCTATTTTAACTCTCTTTCCCTCAACCAAACTGTTTAAATTCTGCTGTCTTTTAGTCCCCAGGAATGCAGCCTCTCCCTCCTAGGAATCCAGACATTTCACCACACCTAGAAAGAGAAGCGCACTGTTGTTTATTTGTTAGATCTTTTTCCTCCAGTTGAAGCTCCACAACATCTCCACCTCCAATTTCATCTTGCAAAGGCAATCCAGTGTGGTTGATTGGCCTGAGAAAGAATGGGTCAAAGTTCAAGTGAATTTGAACCTGCATCAGTCTGGGTTGAATCCACACCATTAACCACACCCAGGGGTGTGCTGGTTGTCTCAGTATACAAGAGACACTGCAAGAATGAAAATACCTTTGGTGGTGATGGCCAAAAAAGCGAACATCAACTTGATTGTCTTCTTTCTGCATGACTTTTGCAGGCCAGAATCCAAAGCCTTTCATTTTGGCCCACACCAGTTCATGATTTGGTATCTAAAAATTAAAGGAATATGGTACCAGTTACAGAAGTATTTCTGACTTGGCAGGTGTTAGGTATAACCACTGTCACATAATGAAAATAAAGCTTACCAACTCAAGAGAATATTTGGAGTTCAGGTATGAACTGTGAGGTCCTTGGTGGTTTTCTTGCAGACATTCCATTACCTAACTAACTAACATTATCAGTGCTGCAAGAAGAGTGGGCTCTGGTATCTGTTCATATATACAAATAGCTTGTCTAGCTGGGTTATGAAAAGTTTACAAGAAAACAACCAAATGAAGAGAGCACCAAGGACCCCACAACAAAACCTACCCATGACAGAGTCTTAACTAAGTCTTAACAACAGCAATCAACACTTTAAAAAGTTTGATCTACATAACACCAGTATCAGCATAATTTAACAGATCATACTCACATGGTGTAACAAATTATCATTTTGCTGGCAGTTTCTAAGCATTGTTAACTTAGAGCAAAGAAACTCAGTTTCATTGAGCCGTCAAGTAAATAAATGTTCCTTCTTATCAGCAAAAATTGGCATTGTGTTGCTTCATGTTATTGAGGAAGCTGTGCAGGTGAATTAAACCTCACAGGCAAGCGTCAAAAAATGTGGTTTAAACAAATGTTTCTGAATGCTTAACTGGTATATATTCCACAATTTGGAAATTATGACCTCTGAAATGGAAGATTCTGGCCTTCTCTACACAACATACAAAAACTGATAAGCTGGTTTGCTCACTACAGGTGGTCTTGGCAGTGTTCAAGCACATCAAATGAATTATAGATTGCTATTTTGAGAATACAAAGTGTTCATCCGCTTTCTCCAAGGAATGCTTTTACTCTGTGAGCCCTTAAGCCAGGAAAATACTGGCAAGGCTTTATTGTAGCATCAATCCTTTCCCCAATGTCAGGGAGACAGGAATTGATCACTGTAGTCAAGGAAATATAAAAATGGGACAACTGGTCTTATCTTTGTATTGGTATGAAGATGGTTCCACCTAGTGGTGGCTACAGAATTAACTTTTTTACAATTTTGTCTATTGTATATATATATCCTCAATGAATCCCATTCTTTAAAACAGCTGGGATTAATTTCTATCACCGTTTCTTGGGGCCATAGATTCCATATTTCAGTTGTGAGAAAAGGTAAGCTTACACAAGGATAGCAGAACCAATTGTCAGGACGAGCATTTGATAGATAGAAACAGTTCTTGCAAAGCTGAAGTTCATCCAACTGAGAGAAAAAAGGAGAAAAACACTTGTCATCATATGTTCTGAAATGCTGGAATGCAGAACTAAAATTGTAAATCAGTTTTTTTTCTCATTCTCTTTCTTTGAAAATTTATTTATTTCTTTCATGAAAAAAACCACCAAAAGGAGAAAAGAGAAGGAAAAAGTAAACAAAAACACACCTTTCGATATTGTATTATATATAAAAAATATTTAGTCAAATTTTAAAGCAAATCATTAAACTTTGACGAACCAAAGTAGTAACCATTGGCCTTTTGATTCTGCCAATGTAGTACTAGTATATCAAAGGAAACTGAGTATTTATCCATAACTTAGGATCCAAGTCAAAAGTAATTCTATTTTCCAAAAACTGAATAATAAATTCTGTGCTGTCAATCATATATAGTGTATCTACTATTCTTTGAAGGTAAGATGCATAGGTAAGATTTTTATCTGGCCTCTAATAATTTCAGAAACATATTAGTAGTACAAATTGAACAAAAAGTTGTTGAGGACCATTATTTATTCTAAGGATGAAACAAAACTATTCAATACAGGTAAAACATATAGCCACACATAAATATATTGGTGCATTCAAATTATTCTGGCACCTTTTATCTTTTAAAATATCTGGAGAATAATCCACCATCATTGTTTAGGTGTTTTAGCTTTTCATTGAAATCGAAATGTGAATTTCTTTTTGAAAGAAAACCTGTTCTAAAAGAGGTACCAATATAGCAGTCATGTAAAATCTTCCTAATTTTCTTTACTTATTTTTATTTATGTTATTGTTCACAGATGAGATAAAAAATATTATTTAGCTTTTAAAAATTAGCTCTTTTGACTCATGATAAGGATTTGGAATTACATGGGGAATTAGTTTCTGAACTTTAACCTATCAAAATGCAGTGTGTGTTTTTTAAGTTTGTTTCTGATTTCCAGAACAATTTTCAAAACAAATGAAACCACGGGTATATGGAAACTGATAAAACAATTGTCCAGAATTCACCAACATGACTAAATATTACTTACCTCATGGCAGGTGTCTTTGTAAAGCATTCTGGCTATATCAGCTTGTTCACTGTCCACTGTAAAAAGAACACACCCACAAACATCTAAGACTTTGTAAATGATATGGTGAAAAACAATTGGCAATTGAATTCTGGAGGAACTGGCCCATCAGCTTGTAATACCTAAGTTCACTACGTCCCTTCAGCCTGATTTAAACCTCTAATTAACTAAATAACCAAAGATTGTACATGCCAAACCTTCTTCTTTTTGGCAAATATTTTAAAGATCTGCTTGGATATTTCATGGTGTAAAGAAAATTAAATATTGCTGAGTAAGATTAATAAAAAAGAGAAACATAAGAAAAGATGTGCTGGCTTAAATAGAAGACCCATACATAGTCCTTGCTTAGCAACCACAATTGGGACAGCAACTATATTACTAAGTGATTCAAATTACTAAATGAAATATGTGACCAGAATGAATTTATGATCTCACTTCCTCTTTGGTCATTAAGTGAAACATCACATGACTCCAACTTTTGAAACTTTTAGTTTTGCCTTTTCCATTAACTCTACCTGTCGCACGCCAGTCGTGAAACACACAATTGGTGATCACATGACTAGGACACTGCAATCGTTACAAAGGCAATGATTGGTTGCCATGTGCCATCCTAACTTTGAATGGTCATTAACAAGACAGTTGGTAAGGAAGAACTATGTACATTCCACAAATTGTTCCTACAACATTCCTTTTGATGCATTTTGGGAAGCCGATGACAAGTGCATTCTCCATTCAAGTATCTACTTTCTAATAATGGAAGTAATACAGACCCATCATGTTGACTTAAACTTCATGACTTTGTCTAATTCAGCTTTGAGGGAGAAGTAAAAGTGAGCACAATGTAAAGTTCTCACTTACTCATTCTTTATAATCAATTCTACCCTGAGGATGTCCTTTCCTTAAAGATCTTATTTTTAAGTCCAATAAGTCCCTACCTACCTCCATAAAAAATCACGGTGTTATGTAGAAGAAGTTGAGCATCTGCTTTAAATTCCTCATAACTTCTGTATTTTCCTTCATTTACTTTCTATATAGATTGAAACAGAATTATTTATAACATTCATTAGCGTTGTCCAGCAATCAGAATAAGCACACATATAAAGGAATGTTTATATTAAAGTTTCTACAGAGTAATTTATGGGAGCTTAAAGTTGTGAAATTGTGCAATGAGTAGCTCTATTTTGCTTCTGGTCTCGTCTTTCATCCTAAAGCATTTCTATAAAAAGAAGACTCAGTAGTCCTTTTAAATTAAACCTTCTCCTAAGTAACTCATACAAACTGTTTCTAGATAGAACTGAATAAAATGAGATTTCCAGGTGTGGATATTGGGCGTCCAAAAATGAGATTAATCTGAAAACTGCCAATATTCTTCTGTTGCATGTAACTCAAGAACTATATAGGAACATACCTCTTGTATGGTTGGAACATCAACAGCTGTATGTACTAGCCGACGATACATTGGATGCTTGTTGTCTTTGCCTTTTTTGTTTAGATCAATAGCCTAAAAATTGGCAGAAAATACTGGTTTAGAAATCTCCCATTCTGACAAGAAAGAAGAGTAACATATCCTTTAAAAAGTTCGTAAGCATTTGAATTACATGCCAGTTTACAATTAAAGTTTTTAAACAGTTCTACTCCAAAAAGATTGACATGTAGGATTTGAAAGGCATAATCAAGAAACAAAAACCCTAAATGTTTTTATATGCATTAATATTATGATTCTATTTTAATAGATTTTAATAGGATAGTATCTATTTCCTCCCAAAAGAGTATTTTAAGTTTTCAAACAATCAATCATCTTGTACAGTTTGACATATTGAATCAGCAATTCTTAAAAAAAATATTTTTTTTCTTGCCAATATTTCCAATAAAGAGTTCTGATAGCTGAAAATGACTTTTTTGAATAATGCATATGGAGAGACAAGTGGATAAAACATTATATGGAAGATTAATAATACATCAAAACAGAATTTGGCAAATTGAGATTTAACTGTATTGGTAAGAATTAAGAGTTTGGTTGTCCTTTTCAAGTATTTTTTTAAACCACTACATTTCAAAATCATGAAGCTATGCAGTTACTCTATTTATTCCATCATCATAAATTTTGTGTCTGGACAAAACCTGAAATAATAGAAAATTAAATGGAAAATGAATCCTGGGCACTACGGTGTTTCCCTGAAAATAAGACCGGGTCTTATTTTCTTTTAGGCTTGAAAATAAGCACTTCAGCTTATTTTTGGGAGGTCTTATTTTTTTGGAGGTGCACGAGGTGGCGAGAACAGTCAATTCATAGCTGCTGGGCACCTTAACCACGCCCTGCGGATCAGGGAGGGCTGGGAGTTCTGTCTCTCCGGGTGCCTGGAGATATTTCCAGCACACTCTTGGTAGCCTCAAGCCCTGGCCATGGCACCAGGCAACCTTGCAGAGAAGGGCCCCTCTATTCCGTTGCTCACCTTGTGGCTGTGGAGCAGGCGGCGAGCACGATTTGCGTTCCGCCAGGCCTAGACCTCTGATGTTGATTAGGCTGCTGCTATGATGAGGCAGAAAGCCATGCGGCCCATCGGAATCAGCTCTCCCTTCCCCCATCTCTACCCTGCTGCTGCTTGAGAAAAGGACAGGCAATTGTGGAAGATTGTGGAAGTGCATGCTTACGATAGAAGGAAAGCCCAGCCTGTCCCTTTCAAGCGATCAGATGTCTGTATGTGTGTGTGAGAGAATTCGTATGCACTCACATTTGCGAAACGGTAGGGAAGGTAAGTGAATCCCACCTCTAGACAGGAGGATAAAACAAAGATACTGAAAGGGGAAATGGGAAGGTAGAAAATGATTTCTGTTCCATTTCCAGAGCCGACTTATATATAGTCCTCAACAATCATCCATAATGGAGCCTCCCCATTATGGTTATAAGTTGTAATGGTTGTAAAACAGATGTCACGTGACCTACCCCAATTTGCAACTTTTGCAGCAGTCATTAAGTGAATATGGTAGTCATAAAGCGGCTACAGAAGTCATTAAGCGAACCCATTGTTCACTATGATGTGGTTTTGCTAAAAACCAGAAATACCAGTTTTCATCAAAACTGTTGTTAAAACAGTTGTATAACCCCAGGAGACTGCAAATGGCCATAAATATACGGCCATATTGCTAAGCGCCCAAAGTTCAGTCATCTGACTACGGGGAAATCTTGCCAGTCAGAACTTCTAATCTGGATAACTAATCCAGATCATAAGCAGCCTGAAGGTAGATCTGTTATTGTTGTGGCCCGCCAGCGGCCTGCGCGGATCGTGGCTGATCCCGACGACGAGGAGGCTGGTGTGGGGTCGCGCCAGCAGCCTGCGCAACTGGCGCTCGCATCGGACAGCGAGGAGACTGAAGAGGATGTGGTGCCAGAGGCAGAGACTCAGCCTGGGCCTTCAGAACCTCCAGAGGCTCCTTCAAGTGGAGAGAGCGAAGTAGAGGAGCCTCTCCTCAATGCTCGAGCACACAGGGCTGCCAAAAGGCAGGAGTGGCTACTCAGGAGGAGGAGGTCTCCTCGAGAGTAAGGATTGAGGATAATTGGCCACTCCCTTAGCCTATTTAAATTGTTTCTTGCTAGAAACAACTTGTAATTATCATCAGAGCATTTTTGGAAAAGTCTTATCGTATCTTGTTTTCTGGGCTAGTTGCCAACCTTTGCCGAACTTTGGTTTATTCTTGCTACTTAATAAATTTGATAAGGACTGTTGGTGTGTGTCAATATCCTCGGGAATCCGGAGCTCGGACAGAACAGTTATAACTTCAAATGGTCTTAAGCAATCAATTGTTAAGTTGAGGACTACCTATAACTATTTGAAGTCACAAAACAAAGCACACACAAAAAAGACATCTGCTTAGAATCCTACACTCAACTCTATGGTACAACACTCACCCGTTCCTTCATCCGGGAGACAATGAAGCGCAGATAGGTGCTCATCTCTTGCTTACTGGTGTTCTTCTTCTTGATGCTCTGAGAGAGGAAGGGGAAGGAATCAACAAGTTTATTTTAGAATTCCGACTTTTGGGAAACATGACAGATTTTACAGTGCAATGATATTAAAACACAGCCCAAGCGAGCAGCTTATTCTTGCAGCCAGTGAAGGATGAACAGTCAAAGCACAATGACATGAAACTGCTGCTCAGAGAATATTCTGGCTGGAGTGATATTGGTGGAGATGACTCTTCCTCAAGCATCAACAAAGCCCAGAAGTTACCAGGTGGAAAGTTCACTAAATTGACACATCTACAGAATTCCCACCTGGGCAAAGATGAATGGAATGGGTAAATTAATCTGCAATTGAGAAATAAACACTATTTTTTTCTAATTCACACTTATGTACTCCACACCTAAATTAGCTCAAACTGAACATTCTTGGGTGTCATTCCAATATTTTTTGGCCCTTCTGCATTGATCTGGACAAGCAGTGTGGCATCCGATTGGCAGTTTTGGAACAATATTGTATATATCTGTGTCCAGGGAGGGGGTAAGGGGTAATCTGTGGAAGAAGTAAGCAGGAAAGCAGCCATTAAGTGAGACATGAACATTAAGTGAAAAGGAATGTATCTTGTTAAAGAACAGCAAATTTTACATTCCTTATTTCTCCAGGAGCTCAAGATTGCACATATAAATGTTTTATATTTAAGATTTATATTGACTGTATGATTTGATGGCTTATTTGTTCCCTATGACTATCATTAAGTGTGTACCTTATGATTCTTGACGAATGTATCTTGTCATTTTATGTACACTGAGAGCGTATGCACCAAAGACAAATCTCTTGTGTGTCCAATCACACTTGGCCAATAAAGAATTCTATTATCTGTTTAGACCAGTTGGGTTGAGCAATGTGGGTGGATACTCAATGTCTAAATGGGGATTTGAATCCAAATCCAATTTAATCATTCTATTATATCCCACAGAAAATTGGGAGTGTTGTTGTGTAAGGGAAAGTCACCTCATCACCAAGTAGCTAATCAGTTATGGTTTTCAAAGAAGGAACATTAGTCCCATAAATGAGACACGTGGCAGAAAAAAAAAAATTATTCTGTATAGAGTTTCTTTTACTGGAGAACAGAAGTATTTAAGGCTCTACGTGATACTAGTTCACCGATACACTAATATTTAAAAAATTCAAATCTACAAATTATACTTATGCAGATGGGTATATGTTTGTATGTATATATAGAGATGTCTAAAGCTGGTTTGGCTGGCTAGGTGCCATAACCTTAATGCCCCACTGCAAGCAAAGAGGGAAAATCCCTTGTCTAGCCAAGAAAAACCCAATTAAGAATGGCTTGAAGATTACACAGCCATGGAGAGTATGGATAAAGCTGCATGTACAGCTTTTCTTTCTGTGCCAGACCAGTTAAAATGACTTATTTAGTAACAGTCAGCAAGTCAGAATACTTCACAGAATCTAATACAGATTCTGAAATCTAAATGGCTCAGTCTTCTCTTCAAAAGCTTAAAGCTTTGTGATTATCCTTACACTTAGGACACGGAAAGCAACGTTCTATACGATCAAACTATAGGAATAAAAAAAAATATCACACCAAAAGGGGTCTCTGAAACCTAAAAAATACCCTGTACATTTTTAATCTATCTTTTCTAATCACTGTTAAAGTGGGATTTTCTGCATGTAAATTGCCTGGAAAATTAGCAACTAGTCTTCTTAAAACCAGCATTAACAATGGAAAAATATTGGATTAGATTATGAATAATATATTACAGTGATTGAATTAATTAATCCGCAATAGTAAACAGGAAATTGTCTGTTCAATATACATTCCAAACTTTTTTTAGAATGCAACTAATCTCCTAAATTTGAACCTCACATTTTTAATAGCTATATGTAGATGAATTTAAAGCTATGAGAAAAGTATTTGTGATTCTATCCCTCACTGTATTTCCTTTGTTCCTTTATCTAATGAAATCTGCTTCAGGGGAAAAATATTGCCCCAGGACAAAAAAAAATTTGTACACTTTCCTTCTGCAGGAAGGTACCAATAATTCACCACAGAAAAAAGAATAAATAGCGTTGCTATTACTACTACTACTACTACTACTACTACTACTACTACTACTACTACTACTACTACTATTTTCCTGGAAAGATAATAGTTATAAATTCAATAGATCAATAAAAACAAGCAATATTGCAAGATTATTTCAATTTCAATCTTCACTGGACTGCATAATACATTTGGAACTTCATAAAATTTTCCTGTTTTCCTAGTAAGCAAAAAGTTTTAGCTATTACATTTAAATATTTTCATTTGGAAGAACAACATCATTATCACCATTTTTTCCTGAGATTGCAAACTTCAAAATATGGAACCATAAGAATTGTGAGCTCTAACTTTACTGACAATAAAGCTGTTATTAAAAGTTCTACCATAATATGGCAGAAATTTAAATGAACTTCTTAAAATTGAAAATGTCAGTGGCACTTTGGTAAACAGGTTTACAAAAATATATGATGCAAGTAATTGTAGGAATTGATTTCTTTTGATTTTAATCTTTGCCTCTTATCAAGCAAGGGTCAAGCATAGTTAGGAAAAAATATCCACTAGCATTTATCCTCCTTATTTTACTGCTGTACTCTGCTGTAATTCTTCCTAATGATTCTGCCTGTTTTTGTTTTTAATATTATGGGATGATGTCCATGGATTGTGAGAAATTCAGCACATGGTCCCCACAGCAATAACAATCCAAAGCCACTCACAAATATACACCGCGCGAGCTGTCGTGGGTGCACCTAGGTACACCCACATTACACCAATTCTCTGCGAGCTGCACTGGCTCCCTATTGGTCTCCGGTCACAATTCAAGGTGTTGGTTATTACCTTTAAAGCTTTACATGGCTCAGGGCCAGGTTATCTTCGAGACCGCCTTCTACCGCATAGTTCCCAGCGACCAGTAAGATCCCACAGAGTTGGTCTCCTCCGGGTCCCTTCAGCAAAACAATGCCGGCTGGCAGGCCCGCGGGGGAGGACCTTCTCTGTGGCTGCCCCAGCTCTCTGGAATCAGTTGGTGTGAATGGATTTTAATGTTTTTAATGTTTTTAATTTTTAAGTGTTTTATAGTGATTTTTTGAGTGTATTGTGAGCCACCCTGGGTCTTCGGAGAGGGGCAGCATATAAATTGAATAAATAAATAAATAAGAGGAATGATGATGAAGGAAACACTCAAGTTTGGAATTAAGACTCTATGAGTAGGGAAATACCTTTTTTTTTGCTCTACTAATATGTTTGGGGATGGGTGGGTGTAAAAAAAAACACTTTATAAAGCTTATGACATACTGAAACAATTTTGATACTGTTCTGCAACCATGCTTATGCTGTATGTGTATTTTTTAAGCCTGAAAATGCAGCCCTTTTCTGAACACAACTTAAATAATTAAAATGTTGAATGTTGAATGAATTCTTCAACTTTGGCTGCCCTTGAATAAAAATTACTCATGGGCTTTGATGATCTGATATTATACCTTAAATATCCTGGAAGGAGAAACACAAACACCAAGCAACACAATCTGTCCCTGGTTTAATAGTCCCAGCAATCTTCCAAAGGACAACATTCAGTAGCTCTCGTCCTGCCAGAGCTATAAAGTCCTACTACTGCTCCAATTATGATTCTGACTTTCAGCCAAGAATAGCAGATGGCGTCTATCCTGGTCATATTTTAATTGAATTCATAGAACATACAATAACGGGTTGGAAGGAACTTTGGAAATCTTCTAATCCAACCACCTGTTCAAACAGGAGACATCCCCACCCCCTTATCATCTTAGACAAAAAGTTGTCCAATCCTTCTTGAAAACCTCCATTGATAAGAGCACCTATAACTCCAGGAAGTAAGCTGTTCCACTGATAATTGTTCTGTTAGGATTTTTCTCCTAAATTGGTCTTCTACCTTCTTTTCCTGCTCTCAGGTGCTTTGGAGAATAGATCAACCCCCTTTTCTCCCCTCAAGTACTGGAAGACTGCTATCCTGTCACCCCTAATTCTTAGGCCACATATACCTATCCAATTTCCTTAACTGTTCATCATATGAGTTAGCTTTTAGATGTCTTATCATCTTATCATCATCACGTTTTCTGAATAGTTTTTATCCCAGAGCTATAATTGCACTCAACCATGAACTAAAGGGTCACCATCAGTGAGCTGTTGGACAGCATTACTTGGTCTGTTGTGTGGATGTGTGGTGGTTTAGGGGTGGGGAATTGTGGTGGGTGGGAGTGTGTTTGGGGATTGTTGTGTGTGTTGAACCTGGTCTCTGGGTGTTAAGTGAATTACGTTGCATGAGTATACTGTGTATACACGTACAATGACAATAAAAGTTATTTTTAAAAAAATCTTTGTTGTTCTTCTCTGCAGTCTTTCTAGAGCCTCAGTTTCTTTTTTGTATTGTGGTGTTCACCAGAATTGGACCCAGTATTCCAAGTGTGGTTTCACCAATGCAGTGCCAATTCAATGCAAAGCATCCCTGAAATTAACCCCACACTTTTTGCCAAGGAATACAGTATTTTGTGATAGGAGAAATCCTTCAAGATGATCCTCAGTCCGGCTGCTAATCTATTTAACACACCTAGATTGTTAGTTCAGTAGAATGACTTAGTAAATTAAGGAGTGGAGTTGCATATTTTTCAACCAACAAATGTTATTAATGGTCAGAAAAGGCACTAACCGTTTCCCCCCCTTTTTTTTACCATTATAGCCTAATATAGTGCTCTCTTCCAATTATAGCATTTTGGACATGATTATGCTCCTCTAATTAGTAAATTGAGTAACATTTCAGAGGCTACCCCAGACGGAGTTTCTTCTCTTTGGGAATTGAGAATCTTAGTTGAAAGCTGACTTAAGCTGTACTCTTGTTATGGAGATTGGCTTCAGTTATTTCTTTTAGGCATTTGATTTTTTTTACTGATGATAATGCTGAATAGCCTGATTGCCTTTTGTATAAACCCATTAAGGTTCTTTATCTTTTTGGATAGCACCCAGCACTTAGAGGTTTCATTGTGAGAAAATGAGTACAAAGAACCAAACCATTCACTAGTCCTGGCTGTTTTTAAAAAAGGCCATTTCTCTAGCTAAAACTCAGAGGAAATTCTATAGTTCAACTTATATCTACAAGGAATCCCCTCATCTCTATAAATCAAGCCTTTGTAAGTATGAGTCTGGGAAATTGAAAAGACTACAATGTGGAAATGACTGAAGGATTAGAGACCTAATACACACTCAAGAAGGGAGGAAACTTGCTGGACTGTTTCTAACAGTGGCATACCTATGCATCACAACAAATTTAAGTACTCTTTCTGTAAAGCAGAGATGGATACCCTGGGATTCAAGAGGCACGCACATATTGCCAAATCTATTTCTGAAAATCCAGAGCATGTTACAAATCATGACTCTGAAATATGATACACCAAAATAGCAAATTCTAGTGGCAAGATTTTTTGTTTTTAATGATTACAGGTATATTCAAATTTGAGGAGTTTTGCAACACCTATTTTCAGCATTTATCTCCATCACCGAAAACAACAAAGCATACACTTGAGTTTCACTTGTTTTACTGATGCTGCATATCATTGTCATATTTCTCTTGCAGGTCTTAATGGGCAGAAACAAAATGGGCCCTCAGCACAAAACCATTTGTAAGAATATCCCAAATTTCCTACCGATTATCATAAAATAAAAGGAACAAAAAGCAAGCAATAGGGAAGATTGGTCCTAGACATCTAATTAGTTCAGTATTTCTCAACAGTGGCAGTTTTAATATATATGGATTTTTTGCTGGGGGATTCTGGGAGTTTAAATTCACACAACTTAAAAGTTGTCATGGTTGAGAAACACAGTGAAGCATTTTCTTCTACTCTCTATGTACCACATGATGTAGAGCAGGGGTGTCAAACTCGTAACATGTTGTCACGTGACGTATCACAACTTTTCCCCGCTTTGCCAAACTGGGGGTGGGCGTCAGGGGTGGGTTCTACTTACCTTTACTACTGGTTTGCAACAGGAGCACACACTGCTGCGCATGTGCAGATCATCCATTATGACATCCAGGCGGGTGGGCGGAGCCTCCCATCGCTTTTACTACCGGTTCGCAAGAACCGGACAGAACCAGGAGCAACCCACCACTGATGGGCGTGAACAGTGCATGACACATCCAGCCTGCAGGCTGTGAGTTTGACACCCCTGATGTAGGGGAAAGTTAACGTTTGAGCAGCTTTCATACAACGCTGATAAGATTCATTTTCAAAAACCACAGCGAGCATCAGAGGATAAGGTAAAGGTAAAGGTTCCCCCGCACATGTGTGCCAGTCGTTTCTGGCTCTAGGGGCAGTGTTCATCTCTGTTTCAAATCCAAAGATCCAGCGCTGTCCGAAGACGTCTCCGTGGTCATGTGGCCGGCATGACTAAACGTTGAAGGTGCATGGAGCGCTGTTACCTTCCCACCAAAGTGGTCCCTATTTTTCTACTTGCATTTTTTACGCACTTTTGAATTGCTAGCTTGGCAGAAGCTGGGACAAGTAATGGGAGCTCACTCCATTATGTGAAAGGATTTGAACTGCTGAACTGCTGACCTTCTGATCAACAAGTTCAGCGTCTTAGCCACTGAGCCACCACATCCCTCTCGTCAGAGGATACTGGCGTCAATATTCTGCTGGCATCAATATATTCCACAGATAACATATGGACCTGGTCTTATACTTGAGAAGGATTTGCGAGAAAGTGCATAACCAGATATGGTACACCTATCTTACGTGGATGTTTTAAAATGAAATAAAAAGATAAGCTCTCTCGTCTCCCCCAGCCCCATGGATTCAGTTTTTGCAGAAGAAAGAAATACTCTTCATTTCATAGAAGAAAATCATTTTCATAGGGCATCCTAGTTAATTTCAAAGTACCCTTCGGTGTTTCAGGAATGCTACAAAACCATCCCTCAACAGAAAAGCATGTGCCCATGTGGGCATTAATTCCATGGAATCCCTGAGCCAAATGCTTTTCAGTTGCTCTCTTTGCTGGGAATCTCAGATGGCATTTATATGAAACAAACAAAAAAAAAAACCCTGGCAGAGAGTATAATGCTTATTTGTTCCTTCTTCAATCTAATTATTTGATGTATCTATACAGGTTGCCCAATTCTGAGCCTTTATTTGTTCTAGTGACTGACCATTAGTGCCAAGCTTGGTGACTGTCACTGATATTTGGATTATTATTGTTATTGCTGCTGCTGTTTTTATGATATTATTGTATTGTATGATCCCTTTTTATTCATATCTATGTATTTAGATGTATCTGTTTCTATCTACCTTACATATTTGACAAATACTGTGTTTTGTGGCTTAAAGTCCATAATAAAAGATTCCATGATTGACTTCAATGCTTCCAGCTATTAAATCTGCACTATTGTCAGACTTAATTCAGATTTGCAACACTAACACCATTGAACAAGTGGTAGTTGCAACGAGCCATTAGAGTTTTGGCCAGCACACCATCCCTGTGGTCATGTAATCACAATTCAAGTGATTGTGATTTGTGACCTTCCTTGCTAGCTTCCCACAAGCAAAGTCCATTGAAGTCTTCCCAAATGCCTCTGGAAGTCAGGAACACATGAAGTTCTTATTTATTTATTTATTTATTTATTTACTGGTTCGATTTATATGCTGCCCTTTTCCAGAGACTCAGGGCGGCTTACAATGCATTAAGCAATAGCCTTCATACTTTTGTATATACCTGCTTAGTAGGGCTTTCGCCCCCCCCAAGCGGTGTTCTTTTTTATACAAAGTCATCTTATTGCCCCCACAAACCGGGTCCTCATTTTACCTACCTCGAAAGGATGGAAGGCTGAGTCAACCTTGAGTCAACCTTCTTGCTTAACGACCTGTGCAATTTCCTCCTACTTTCCAGAACAGCTTGTTGTGGTAGAAGTGTAGGGAAGAGTTAAAACCACAAAGGTATGGATCCAGCAATTTTGGTTAACAACATGTCTATTGAAGCTAAATTCCATTTCTTGTAACAAAGTCTCTTTGTGTGAATAAATGTACACATGTGAACAAGAAAGTGCAGACACTTGACATTATTTACAATTTAATTCACAATGCCCAGGGGATTTTCCTGTTTAATGGCTGAAGAATGACCCCTGCTTCATTAATCTTCTATTCAATTCTCCTAGCAAAAGCATCTCAGGAAGGAAATGTTTGTATGGAATGACAACAGGAAAACACAGAAAGTGCCTTTGGATTTTTAGCTATTGTAAACTGCCCCTGCCTCTTATGGAGGGGAGCAAGATCATTAGGAAGTCCTTTCTAAAGCCAGACTTGTTTCTCAAAATAAATGCACTTGTGAATCAATGATAGTGAAGTCTTGCATTGATATTTAAATACTGCCGATTGAACAAGAGAGTTCCAGAAACCAATTTCAGAGACCCCCTCCTGCGCCCCCAAAAATGATGATGATCTGACTGCACTAGCTGTTCCTTTGCTGAGTAGTGACTGGGTATTTGTGACTATTAACTAAAGGCCTTATAGATTATATGCATTGCTTCGCTGCTGGGCATAGGCTGAAAGGCACACCAGAGATGCATCTGGCCAACATAGATCAGGTGACTTTCCCGCCGCCTTGAAAGAGGCAGTGGTGAGGCCTCTCCTCAAGAAGCCTTCCCTGGACCCGGCAGTGTTAGCGAATTATCGTCCAGTCTCCAACCTTCGCTTTGTGGCGAAGGTTGTTGAGAGTGTGATGGCGCGACAGTTTCCCCAGTACCTGGATGAAACGGTTTATCTAGATCCATTCCAGTCGGGCTTCAGGCCTGGGTACAGCATGGAAATGGCATTGGTCGCGTTGGTTGATGATCTCTGGAGGGCTCGGGACAGGGGTTGTTCCTCTGTCCTGGTCCTATTAGACCTCTCAGCGGCTTTTGATACCATCGACCATGGTATCATGCTGCACCGGTTGGAAGAGTTAGGGGTGGGGGGCACCGTGTTGCGGTGGTTCTCCTCCTTTCTCTCCAACCGGTCGCAGTTTGTGTTGGCAGGGGGGCAGAGGTCGACCCCAAGGTGCCTTGTATGTGGGGTCCCACAGGGGTTGGTCCTCTCACCCCTTCTGTTCAACATTTATGTGAAGCCACTGGGTGAGATCATCCGTGGTTTCAGGGTGAAGTACCATCAGTACACTGATGATACTCAGCTGTACATCTCCACCCAGTACCACCCCAATGATGCCCTGGAAGTGATGTCCTGGTGCCTGGAGGCTGTGCGGATCTGGATGGGGAGAAACAGACTCAGGCTCAACCCATCCAAGACCGAGTGGCTGTGGTTTCCGGCGTCCCGATATAGTCAGTTGGTGCCATCACTGATTATTGGGGGCGAGTCGTTGGCCTCCACGGAGAGGGCTCGCAACTTAGGTGTCCTCCTGGATTCACGGCTATCTTTAGAAGAGAATTTGACGGCTGTGGCCGGGAGGACTTTCTATCAGGTTCGCCTGATTTGCCAGTTGCGTCCCTTTCTGGATCGGGACTCCTTACGCACAGTCACTCATGCCCTCGTCACCTCCTGCCTAGACTACTGTAATGCTCTCTACATGGGGTTCCCTTTGAGGAGCACCCAGAGGCTCCAACTGGTCCAGAATTCGGCCACGTGGGTGGTTATGGGAGCGACGTGGCGTTCCCATGTAATACCTCTTCTGCGCGAGCTGCACTGGCTCCCGGTGATTTTCCGGGTGCGCTTCATGGTCTTGGTTACCACCTTTAGAGCGCTCCATGGCTTAGGACCTGGGTACTTACGAGACCGCCTTCTGCCACCAGTAACCTCTCACCGGCCAGTACGCTCCCATAGAGAGGGGCTCCTCAGGGTGCCGTCGGCCAAACAGTGTCAACTGGCGGCCCCCAGGGGGAGAGCTTTCTCTGTGGGGGCACCTGCCATCTGGAATGAGCTCCCCCCAGAGATACGGAGGATCCTGGACTTACACACTTTCCGCCGTGCCCTCAAGACCTTTTTATTTCAACAGGCTGGCCTGGCCTAACCACCTTTTTAATTGTTAATTTTAAATTTGTTTTAAAACAATAGGGGTGTTTTAAATTGTTTGGGCCAAATTATTTAATATGCTTTTATATTGTTTTTAAATTTTGTATTATGTGTGTTTTATCTTTTGTCTGTTCACCGCCCTGAGTCCTTCAGGAGTAGGGCGGTATATAAATTCAAAATAAAGTAAAAAAAGTAAAAGGGCACTTAATGACTAACACAGTGTTTTCCAACCTTGCTGTTTCCAGGTTCATGGATTTCATCTCCCAGAACTTACATTCACTACCTGTGTGAATGAAAGTGGAATTCTGTGATTTCAAGTCCACACACCTGGAAATGGTCAACATTGGGATATATTGGACTAATAGAATGGTGTGTGTGGAGTTTTTGGCCAACTGTCATGAGTCTTGACCTTTCATACACACTTTTTAAAAGGTATAAATTTGTAATTTGATGTCAACCAAATCTGGAGGGGCAGATTTTGTCAAAATTGCCTATAGATATATTGAAAATCAACTTGCACATGAAAAATCCTATCTAGTTTTGTTACACAAATCCCAAAGATTGAATCACAAGGTGTTATTCAATCACATCCCTCTGTTGTTTTAATTTTGACAGCAACTGATGCACAATCAGAAGAAAAAAACAAATCTGATTTCCAGCACTTATCTTGCCCAACTAAAGTAGGACTACAATCGAGAAAAGTTATTTGCTGCCCATTTGCTTAAATGAAAAAAACAAATGTGGTGTGTTCATGATAATCAGACCATGGTGGAAGCATGTAGAAAGCTGGTTAAGGAGACAGAAGTCCAATTAAAACTGGCAGATGTGTATAGATGGTGGCTTCTGAGCAAAATGGAGGCTCTTTTATGAGTGATAACTTATTTGGGAACAAGGCCTACTTGTAAGGAAGTCAAGGGAGGAAGGAAAAACCAATAGAAGAGAATATTTGTAGCTCAAGATTGAACTGTGGGGCCCTTGGTGCTCTCTGAGCTTGGATGTTTGCTAGCGCTGATGATGTTTCCTTGTTTGGTAATGAAACATCTGCAAGAAAACAACGAAGCTCATAGTGAAGAAGGAAAAATGTTTGGCTTTAAAAAAGGAAAGGAAAACCAAGGGTAATTAAGAAGGCTTTTACTGCTCAGAAAAGATACAATGGGAGCAACAACTCCACTCCCACCCCCAACGAAGGATTCACCATTTATTCTTATTCCTATTATGTGACTTTTACACCCCTCCGTTATTTTTATTAATAATCTTTCTTATAAGCAAAGATGATGTTTTCTACCTGTTAAGTTACAGCGACTGTTCATTCACACATATTTTTCAACACATATACTATGCATTTCTAAGTGAGAAAGTTAAATAGGAAAAGTAGAGAAGAAAAAGATCTATCAAAATTATCATCTTTTTCTCCTCTGCTATCCCTGTGCAAACGATATCACTCTTGAAAAAAGAAATCCAGATATTACTGTGTTTCCCCAAAAATAAGACGCTGTCTTATATTTTTTTTGAACCCTGAAATAAGTGCTTGGCCTTATTGCCACGCACTTAAAAGCCTGATTGGGCTTATTATCAGGGGATGTCTTATTTTGGGGGAAACAAAGTATTGGATTTTTTAAAAGGCGTTTTTTAAAAAGGGGGCACAAAAAGGTGATTCTGAATGAAAAGCACCTGATTTCACAGACACTCTAGCGAAATGTGACAGTTTAATGCGCAACATTTGAATAAAATTGCTTTTCATGAATTTCATCCCACAACATTCACAAACATCTGTAGCTTAAAATATAAAGTGAAAGAGAAATAAATTTTAGGTTACATTATTTAAAAGTTCTGTAAGTCACCTTCGGAAAACTTTGATTTAAAGGGTGGCAAAAAAAAAGTCATTAAAGAATAAATTAGTTAATCAAGTTTATAACTAAGTCAGTTTGTTTATATGTGTACTGTATTTTTCTTAAATCGTACTACAAACGTTCTGGAGTCCTGACAGAAATTAGGCATATAAAGCTTACATTTGTTTAAATAACAATCCAGTTGTTGGTATTAGAGAAGAATCAAGAAAAATATTGCACACATCTGGATATGGTTGGGCAAATGCAGAAAGAAATTAACATCCAGGCAAGTGGAAAAAGCCAAAGGTTAAGGCATCAGTCTAGTTCCAAGTTCTATGGATGTTAAGAAGGGATGGATTTAGAAGAGGGAAGGCCTGTATCCATCAAGGCAATACTTCTTGAATGTCAGGGTTCCAAGTAACACCCCCAACGAAAGACATTGGACTTGTTTTGGGTGGGAGCGGGAGAGCAAAGTAGTCCTGCTAATGAAATATATGGGAATTAAGCTCCTGTACTATTTTCTTAAATTAGGGCCAAAGTCTGTTAAAGATTCATATGGAGAATTCTGAAACTCAAAGTTATGGACAAGAGGATTTCCCCAGTCCAATCCAGCAAAATATTTAATGACTGCCCCAAGGCAAGGATTATGGGTGGCATGCTTTTATTTTACTAATTTTGCCCAGACATACCCAGATGTCTGCATCTGCATTGAACATGAAGATTGTCCTTGCAGTAGGCAAAGCTGGATGTTTCTCCTTACCAGAAACTTCTTAAAACTATAAATAACAAAGACCAAGCCTCTATTCAGCACATGAAAGCTAAGAGGTACTCACCCTGCAAATTGGGCATTGCCAGTGACTACAGCTGTCTCTAAGCCTGAACTCATCAGATAAACACTTGGAATGATACACACGAAAACACAGGTCACATATCAACACCTCTCCAGGCAAATGGCATTCAAAACAATACCAGTCATGAGTTTCTGTCTCCCAGTCCTACAAAAAATACAAAATAATTTGATAGAACAGTCTGTCAATATCTGAAACAGCCATGTATAGAAAAAAAAAAGCACATTTCTTGAAGTCTAGCAATGGTTAGGCATTTTAAAATATGGCACCTCTTTCATGGATTATACCTTTTGTTTTATTTTAAATTCCACTCTATAAACTTCAAGCATGCTAGTAGCTGAAAGCTTTTAGCTTTTAATAAGTGCTGAGGCTTAAATCATGGATTACGAGTGTGTCTGATTAACAGCATCTACACTCTTATATCATGTTCCCAGGCATTCAGATCCTCCCCCCAAAAAATAGTTTGTTGTCTTACATCCTATAAAATAATTTTTCAATTTCAATGAAGCCCCAATTATCTTTACATTACTAAATGAAGGCAATGGAACTCCTTCCTCTGCTTTAGGCAAATAAATTGTGATACAGGTAGTCCTCAATTTACGCCTACAATTGAGCCCAACATCTGTTGTTCAGTGAAAGATTTGTTAAGTGAGTTTTGCTCCATTTTACCTTTCTTGCCACAGTTGTTAAACGAATCAGTGCAATTCTTAATTACACAGCTGCTAAGTGAATCGGGTTTCCCCGGTGACTTTGCTTGTCAGAAGGTTGTAAAAGGGATCACATGACCCTGGGACACCACAATGTTCATTAAGTACAAGTCAGTTGCCAAGCATCTGAATTTTGATCACATGACCACGGGGACGCTGAAATGGTCACGTGAAAAATGGTCATAAGTCAGTTTTTTCAATGCTTTTGTAACTACGAACGGTCACTGAACGAACTGTTGTAAGTCACGGACTATTTGTATTCAAACATTTGCTATTCTAGTTGTCTTCTCCAGAGTCTAGTATTTTTTTTTCCCCGAAAGGACAAAATCACGCTCCTGATGTGGAATTCTAAGGAACACAGGGAACCTCATCAAGTGTTCATCAGAAGTAGTTTTGGAAATCAGTACCCCTTCTTCTAGAGTTTTTGTTTTTTTGAGTGGGAGAAACAGCAGCAGTCACTGCTATTCCATACACAATATATGCCCATGGCAGCTGTGATGCTTCTTCTGACTGCGTTCATTTATAAGTAGATTCCACAGTGGATCTTCTTTGACTAGACAGAAGAAAGAGCTTTAAAAAGGCAGCAAGGGCTGCTGAGTTCAGAGTAATGTGACAAAGTCCAAAGCTATGCAGATTTTATTTATTTGTCTCTTTGCTCCTCTCTGAACTCCTGTGGTTCCTCTATTTTTCTGTTTATTTCTACAAGCACATGCACAGTGCTGGATCATTTGCAAAGGCATGCTGAACACATATAAAAGAAAAATCCGTCTGTTCCTCAGAATTCACACAAGACTCCATTCTACATAAGTGTCAGGTGAGCAGGAAAATGTTCAGCATCACTTGTGATATCAATTATACATAATGGCCAGTTTTAAAGATTTTTAGCTGGAGGCTAGGACTCTAAAGGCTGCCCTGAGATCACCCAAAAGTACTTTGTCATTTGGTTTTGCTCTGATTGAATTTTATATACGTTCTTATTTCTTCATTAAAATTTGCTGACCTGTATGAGAATTTAGAATAGAACACAGAAATATATCAGAATTGACTCATTAAACAGCTTTTCCAACCTCCAGGGCCCTGCATCTGTATTGATCTCACAGTCTGCAGAACTCCCAACCTTTCAGAGTGACGATACGGTTGAATATTCTGCGAATTATAATTTTAATACAGACATGAGGTTGTGGGAAACTGCATCAGGCCAAAGCAAAGGTTCTTTCAAGAACAGAACACTGCTGCAAATTAAATGATGTAAGTTGAACGCTGACAAGTTAAAGTTTGCAAACTTGCAGGAAGATACAAACAGAGCAGAACAAAACACAAATCAATTTTAAAATAAGGCAAGTTCAAGCATGATTTTGATTTTTTCCCCATGATTTTTTAAAACATACCTTTCGCAATTTGATTTCAATGAATCCAAATATTGGACTTGGTTGTGGTCCTTCAAATCTTTCAACTGTGTAAATGAAGCCTAAAAATACGATTTCTAATAGCAATGCAGGAAAAAAAATAAAAACTGCCTCTTTCCATCTCACTGATTTTTAAATTTTCCTCATAATGGGTATAATCTAGCTAAATGAGCATATTCGTTAGTATCTCTGTTTCTAAAAAGTATCATTAATTCTGGTGCTCTTCAACTGCTAATGCTCACATACATCTAGCTTTTACTGTCATGTATAAATATTGTGCATTACTTGATCTTAAAGTTGAAACCATGATCAAGGAAATCTCATCAAAAAAATTCTACTTACTGGACAAAATCTAAGAGTTATAGTAGTGTTTCTCAACCTTGGTTACTTTAAGATGTGTGGACTTCAAAGTCCCAGAATTTCCCAGCCATTATTGCAATAGCACTTAGACTTATATACCGCTTCACAATGCTTTTACAGCTCTCTCTAAGCGGTTTACATTCAGCTTATTGCCCCCAACAATCTGGGTCCTCATATAGTATGGTTGAGGAACACTGTACTAGAGGCACTTTTCTACTATAGGCCAAGCAGCCTAATGTAATTACAAAAACAACAAAAATGTTTTTTTGGGAAGATAAAATTATTAAGTATCAACATATCGGCACTTTTTTATGTAGCACTTAAGGCCATGGATATAAACTTCTCAAACTCTGAACTGCCTTGGATAGCAAAAAGTTTTGAATTCATTTTGATCCTTTAAGCATTAAGGATAACTATAGAAAGCTCAAGAGACATTGAAAGAATGTGAATCTTCAAAAAACTTGCTCTGTGAAATAAAGTACCTCGGAATCAATATTCATTGGTATTATTCTGTGAAATGTGTCCTTAAATGCGGAGGACATCACCCATCACAAACCCAAACAATTTTGAGGTGAATGGTGGGACATATTTAAATAATTATGAATGCCAGATTCTCACATTTTCATGATAAGCAAACTACCATGTATGTTAAAATAAAACCCTTCCAAGAATTTTTTTTTATATTGATATATGTTGTTTTTAAACCACTAGACCCATTTGGAGGATCCGTTGATGATACTTTGTACTTGATGTTTCATTTACCCTTTGAAAGAATGTAGCTTCCATTCCTACAGAGATAGTTATGTATTAATACTCACTACTTCCACATCTATGTCTATTTTGATATATAGGCATGCAAAAAATTAAGTTTGATAATGAGTTTGATGATGTAATAGTTACATAGAACTCATAACTTGTAAACTGGTCTTTTATATTTCATCTTCCCTTTCATGCTGACTTCTGTCATCAATTATTCCATTGCAAGATATATTCAATTTATATTGAATATATTCAAGATATATTCAATTTAAGTTTTTTTAGTCAAAGTACATTTCAGAAAAAAAGACAACATGAGTGTTTTAAATTATTGGTTGCATTATTTGCCAAAGACTACCAGAATGTTAATTTTAATTAACTTTCTCATACTGTAATCTTTTCTTCTTCTTCTTTATGAAAATTTGATTATCCAGAGAAGAAAATCACATTCACCGAAAAGACGCAATTATGAAATAATTTTTTTGGCATAATTCCATGACAAATCTTTTATATCAAACCAATTGAAATGAAAGAGAACTACCAGATCTTTTGCTGCTCCAGTTAATTTCAGTGGGATTTCCACATGAGGATTAGTTAACTAAATGAATAAAAAAGCGAAAAGTTGAAATTCTCCACTGTGAAATCATTAATATAGTATAACTAATAGCTGGCCTATTTATATCTTCTCACTGTGCTGCATCTCAGCATTTGTAACTCCAACCACATTTATTACTTTTCCCTTTAAGTTTAATGATTTATTCATTGTGAGAGGGTTTTTTAGTGTATTTAGATGTTTGGTCATTTTTTTTCTTGTAGTTGATAAAAATGATTTATTAAAAAATTCTGTTCTTATAAACCAGATTTAATTACTTCTGATTGGCAGGTGAAAACTGATGTACAGCTCATCTGATGTACTGAAGCTGATTGGTTGAGTAGACTAGACAGTTAGTCTTTTTAAAATAAGTACTCACTTATTTACTCATTATAAAGTCAACTTTGAAGCCATACCTCAAGTATAAAAGGGTAGAGGTTAGGGTTAGGGTTTGCAACTTCAGATTGCAACTTTATATAAATATGTATTATTATTAGAAATATATATGTTGGATTGAAGTAATAACTATGACTAATGCTAATAGTTTTATTTTATATGTATTAGAATGTATAACACCCAGGCGCCACATTGTTCATGCATTGATATGTTTGTAAAAAAATAAATAAATAAGTAAAAAAAACTTCAAAAAAAGTATAAAAGGGTGAAGCTTGTGCTGTGAAATTACAATACAAACTTGGTCACTTTGCTGTCATTGTGGTTAGTTGTGATCATTGTGGTTAGTGACATATGCTTATGAATTGGGCAGAGTTATATTTCTAGCGTAATCTCTAATCAAAGTAAGTAATTAAGATATTGTTTTTTTTAATTACATGTAACTGAGAAAACAGAAAGTGGAAATAAAATCATAAAGAGGAAAATAAACGTTAGTGTTAATGGAAAGGTTAACCCACCCAATCAGTACAAATTTTGTTTTGAATTTTGAAAAACAAAACAAAACACAAACCCATATAAATCTTTGTTTTTAAAGGCTAGTGTAAAGTTTGGACAAATACTGGAATCTTTGCAGAGCCGGATATGTACCAAGATATCTGCCACGTAATTTCCTCAGATGAGACAGGAGGCATTTATATAACTAACATCTGGCAGCCACTATTCTAATTACAATAAACATAAAAAATCTCAGAGTACAAATATCTTTTTCTGTATTTGCAAAGTCTTCCACGAGATGTCATCATATCCTCCCAAAGTAACTGACAAAAAAAGAAAAGAAAGAAAGAAAGAAAAGCATTGCAACTTTATATCTTGCAGCAAAACATGTGAGTGACCACTTCCGCCTCTCCAAGAAGGAGGGAAAAAAATAGTATTTTAACCAAGATGCTGCAAAAAGCAGGCTGATTTCAAGAACCAGATACAACACAGCTGATAAGCATTATTAATTCCATTATTGGAAGACTGAAAAAGCAACATCTAATCTATACGACAGCAACAAAAAAGAGAGATATAACAGAAAGTATTTAAGACTACATAGTGCGAAGGTTGTTCACCTTCATTTTTGCAGTGGTCCGAGAGAAAGGCTGCATGCTGTAGGCCTTTCAAAATAAAGAAAACAGAACAAAAAATCAAAAACAAAAATATGGTCTATGTATTGGAACCCATGTGTGGAACATAAACTAAAACCAAGAGGAAAAACATCTATTACTAAGAGCATCCTAACTAATCAAATTTCCCCAATAAACTTTATGGACTGGTTTCCCCCCACCACCCCCAAAATGTACGTTTGGAAGTTCTTGAAAGCTTCCAAGCACTTAACTTAATTAGGAAAACACACTCAAAGGGGAGGGGGACAAAAAATGGTTCCATGTTTGTAGTTTTTCAGTTTAGTAGACAGATTAGCATTCTCAGTTAATAGCCCCTGAGACGAAAGACATGCTTATATATCATAATATCCCACAAGGGTGTCAAACCTTAGAAACCAAGTAATGTTTTGCTTATGATCAGGGGCTTAATTGTCTCCACAGTTTGTAAATAAACCCTATTATCATTATCTCTCTCCTCCCCCACCCCCTTAAAATATAACTACCGCTACTTATGGAACTACTTTTAAGCAATTCCAAAATATATACAAGAATCAAAATTAGAAAATTAATTTTATGTGCAAGAGTGAAGATTTTGCAGAATCAGTTTACTAGAAGATACAGAGAAATAAAAAAATTATACTGCCATTACAAAAAGTATTCCAACCCTAAAGGAAATGGGGATCATTTTATTTTCACGATATATTAATTCTTTATTAAAAAGAAGACTGACAATTACAAAATTCAGGTATTCTGGTATCACTAGTATTCTGATATCATTAAAAAAATCTAAATATAACAAGCATACCCAACTTTGGGTGAACATATCTTTCTAACCATGTACCTGAAGGTATTTTCAACCTTGCATGAAGTTTGCAATTATGACAGGGAACATTTGTAAATTTAATAAGGCAAGTGGATCTCCATCATGGATAGGGAATGTTGGTTATAACCAAATTTATTTGAGTTTAGGGATTCTTCAAATTCTGCAAGACTATTCTTACATTTTATTTCTATTTTTAAATTCCATTAGCTTGGGTCCATTTTTATACATGCCAGCAACTGAATTGCAGTTAATATATTTATGATTACAGAGTAAGTAAATCATTAATCTTTTCTTAAACTTAGTTCATGGGCATTAGAAAGCTATCTAATATTAATGAACCTAAAATATATCTCTGTGATTACAAGAAGAACTGATAATACTTAAAGGTCAGCAACAAGGTGGTTTGGACAAATAAAAATTCACAAACAAATAATGATGGAAATGATGATTTTAAAAAACTTGATGCAATCTGCAATGCTTTTCTACAATGAGCTGAAATTTGATGTTTTTGGTAAAGGGACGAGACCAGGCAAATGTTTAGAGAACGTTCCAGTCATACAAAAATAAGCTTTACTAAACTAAAAAAATATGCAAATCAACCCATTACAGAAGCTACACACAACATGTAACATTTTTCATTTCTAAATAACTTAATTATATGAACCCAAGAGATACAAGATATATTAGGCCTGTACCTTTAATAAATAGAAACCTTAAAATGCAATATTTAAAAATAAATGAGAAGAGAACGTATCTCCCATTCTCGTAGATTTTTAAAAAAACACATATTGTCTTTTAATTAAGAACAGAGTTGTGCATATTTTACAATTTATGCAATGCAAAAATTAAACTGACTGCAGAAACTGGAACTGAGAATCTTAATTCATTAAATCGTTTCATGCATAATGAAACTGTTGAAAACAGAAGACAACTCAGTGAAGATTTACATTAGTAAAGGGACAGCTACATTTCCATATACTGGCCTTTGGGGGAACCAGTTGTAGCATATTCAGTATGAAAATCTGAGCTAACACATGAACATTCACTTGATTTATGTATCAGCTTTTCCATGTGAAGAATTCTGACTAACTCGGCATAAAAATCCAATTTATACATGCGGTAGAAAATATCCACAACTCTGATTACATGAAGTTTAGTTTAGTTTTAGTTTTATTTGATTTGTATACCGCCCTACTCCCGAAGGACTCAGGGCGGTGAACAGCCAAACAATAAAATACATAAATACAAAAATTTAAAAAACCAGTTAAAATCAAATTAAATCATTTTGGCCCAGACAAATTAAAACACCCCAATAATTTAAGAACAGATTTAAAATTTATATATTAAAAGAGGGAGGAAATTAGGCCAAGCCTGCTTGATGGAATAAAAGAGTCTTCACAGCGCGGCGGAAGGTGCGCAGATCCGGGAGCCTCCGTATCTCTGGGGGGAGCTCATTCCAGACGGTAGGTGCCCCCACAGAGAAGGCTCTCCCCCTAGGGGTCGCCAGCCGACATTGTTTGGCTGACGGCACCCGGAGGAGTCCCTCTCTATGAGAGCATACTGGCCGGTGGGAGGCTATTGGTGGTAGTAGGCGGTCCCGTAGATAACCAGGTCCTAAGCCATGGAGCGCTTTAAAGGTGGTAACCAAAACCTTGAAGCGCACCTGGAAGACCACCGGGAGCCAGTGTAGCTCGCGCAGGAGAGGTGTCACATGGGAGCGCCATGACGCTCCCATTACCACCCGCGCGGCCGCACTCTGTGCCAGTTGGAGCCTCCTCAAGGGGAGCCCCATGTAGAGAGCATTACAATAGTCCAGGCGGGAGGTGACGAGGGCATGAGTGACCGTGCATAATGAGTCCTGATCCAGAAAGGGACGCAACTGGCGAATCAGGCGAACCTGATAGAAAATCCTCCCGGTCACGGCCGTCAAGTGCTCTTCTAAAGACAGCCGTGAATCCAGGAGGACGCCCAAGTTGCGAGCCCTCTCCGTGGGGGCCAGTGATTCGCCCCCAATAGTCAGAGATGGCGTCAACTGACTATATCGGGACGTTGGAAACCACAGCCACTCGGTCTTGGATGGGTTGAGCCTGAGCCTGTTCCTCCCCATCCAGATCCGTACGGCCTCCAGGCACCGGGACATCACTTCAAGGGCATCGTTGGGGTGATCCGGGGTGGAGATGTACAGCTGGGTGTCGTCAGCGTACTGATGGTACTCCACCCCGAAACCACGGATGATCTCGCCCAGCGGCTTCACATAAATGTTGAACAGGAGAGGCGAGAGGACCGACCCTTGCGGCACCCCACATATGAGGTATAGTATACCTGCTATCATATATGGTATTGTTAAACCTAGTATTTCAGTTTGTTACTCTTACATCTACAATCTGTAGATGTACTCAACAGCTTAATGTGGCACAATATTATCTAAGGGTATTTAAATTGGGCAAAGAACATCTCTACTAAAATCTTCTACTTTATGTATTAAAAATAGCATTTATATTATTTAAGTTGTAAGAGCTAAAAACTCTCTTTAAAAACTGAATAGAAACAATTTTTTAAAATATTTTTTCCTGTGTATGCTTGAGTTATCCATCTTTCAAGGCAACTGATTTACAAATAAATTTACACTCTAAATTTAGGATTTCATGCTTACATGACCAAATTTAATTAAAAACAAAGTTAAAATAGCTATTCTTTCTAATCAGGCAGTGCCTCAATAAAATAAGTTTTCATAACAATTACCAGTGTATTGCTATACCGAAAGAAACTATAGCAAAACTATAGGGGGGGAGGGGGGAGGAATTAAAACAAAAATGTAAAGTCACAGTTGATGTCTTTCTACTATATATTAATCAATCTGATTCACAGTAACAATGCATTTCCAAGTTATTCAGAATAACTAACAATTAAAGCATTATATCTATAATCAATGTCATCAGCTTGAGGATTTGCTATGGAAGGATTTGGAGGCCCCCAGCTAGTGTTTGTGGCTTTTCTAAATCAACTGAAGGACAGCTGAAAGACCTTGATAGAATTAATTTAACAGTATATTCTAGTCCCATAGGCAAACCTATGGGCCTTCTGGGCCCACCAGAAGTAGGGACAGGCTGTTTCCTGCCTTCGGAGGATCTCGGGGTGATGGTGGGAAAGGCCCATTTTTCTCTCTCCCCAGCCTCCAGAGCCTTTCTAAGAGTCTGGGGAGAGTGAAAACATCCTTCCCTACCTACCCACCCCGGAGGCCCTCCGGAGGTCAGAAATGACCCATTTGCCAACTTCCAGTGGGATGGTAACCCCGTTTTTGCTGTCCCCAGCCTCCAGAGCCTTTCTAGGAGTTTAGGGAGGATGAAAAAGGGCTTCTGCCCCAGAGGCCCTCCAGATGCCGAAAATGGCCCATTTGCCAACTTCTGGTCCCACCGCAAATGGACCGTTTCTGGCCTCCAGAGGGCCTCTGGGATGGGTGAGTGGGGAAGGCCATTTTCACCCTCCCCAGACTCATAGAAAGGCTCTGGAGGCTGGGAAGAGCAAAAAATGGGCGTACCGTGCCATGAGCTGGGGGGGTCGCGCACACATGTGCAGGGACAAGGCGCATAGGATTATGGGTGTGGGCACGTGGTGCGCGACCCCCCCCCGCTCCTGGCATGCTATGGCAAAAGGGTTAGCCATCACTGTCCTAGCCCATGCTAATTTTTCAGATTTATATGAAAGTAAAATTAATTATCTTATTCATCTTGTAAGCCTACAAACAAAGCTTCCTAAATGTGGGCTTAGGAAGATACCCTGACACTATTCCATGAACGTTTTGCAAAGAAAAATAACTTTCCAAGGCTTTCAAACTTAAGCGCTTTCAAGTTACAGGTAATCCTCGACTTATGATCACAATTGAGCCCAACAATTTCTGTTGTTAAGTGAGACCTTTGTTCAGCGAGTTTTGCCCCATTTTATGACCCTTCTTACCACACTGGTTAAATGAATCACTGCAGTTGATAATTTAGCAACCCAGTTGTTAAGTGAATCTGGCTTCTCCATTGACTTTGCTTGTGAGAAAGTCGCAAAAGGGGATCACATGACCTTGAGACACAGCAACGGTCACAAATATGAAGCAGTTGTCAAGCATCGGAATTTTGATCATGTGACCATGAGGATGCTGCAAAGGTCATAACTGAAAAACAATCATAGGTCACAGTGCCGTTTTAACTTTGAATGGTCACTAAGTGAACTGTTGTAAGTCGAAGACTACCCGTATCCTACTGAAACACGGTTATTGTGGATTGAATTAATTGTTAAATAAATTGTTACATTTATTTAACAATCTTCTTTCACTTACTTCTAAAACAAGAAACAGGGCCCATAGGACAAAATCTGGGTGCTGAACTTTCTCAACTGAAATGCCAAATAATTTTTTTCATAAACTGTTTTGGACTGCATCTCTTTGATAAATACTTAATTGCTATGCCTTGAAATTAATCTATGTCTAAAAATGTATGTTTATAAATATCTATATTCATTAGGCTGTATTTTTAAAAATACACTTAATTCACCTCTGAAGCTGTTATGCAGGTAATAATTACCTATTCTGTGCTACATGAATGCCTATAGCTATATGAGGTAATTAAGAAACCAGCTTTCTACCTCTTTTTACATTTTAAAAAAAATATGTCATATAAAAAATGTAAAAAATGTAAATGTAAAAATATAAAATGTAAAAATAATTTTATTTTTCTGGGGCTCTGCAAATAGGCCAGTTGTCAGGCCTAGAAGCCATCTTTTGCGTTAGGCCTTCAGACCAGCTTGGAACCCTGACACTGATACTAAGAATTCCAAGTCAACATTCCATTCTGATAGAACCACTATCAGAAAATATACTCACAATCTCATCTCCAGGCAGCCAGTATCCTTCTTGCTCAATGCCAGCTTTTGAACCTTTGCATCCCACTGTCAAGGTTTCGACAACAAGGCCATCCTTCACCGCTAAACTAAGCTGACGTGTGGTTTCCTTGGGATGCATACCGTGAACCCGAGACATATATCTACGAAGAAAACAGAAACAAATTTTTACAAAATCATGATGAGTATCTGGATATCTTTTGTGGTCAGAGTTCAACAATTTCAAAACTACATAATACAGTCTGGATCTTTTGACTTCTATTTATTTTAGTATCTCTTAATGTTTTGCACTGAATATACATTATCAGTTGCACAAGGTTATTTAAAGCTCCCCTGAATAAAAAAGACAAAATACATAGAATTAAAATCTATTAAAATCTTAAAATTTTAAATTCAAGGTTTCCCAAGCCAGATCACAATTTAATTAGCTAAGCAAAGAAACAAGTCAATTTTGGCAACACCTTTCAACGCAAAATAATGTGCATGTCATGGTGCAGATGGTTCCCCCCCCCAAGAAATTCAGACTTTGCTTCAAGATAAGATGGTGAAGGAAGGGACAAATGGAGAAACCGCATAGTACTTTTCTTTTCATTTAATCACTGCTTATCAGTATAAATTCAAGCCTTGAGATGTCATGCCACCCGTTTTGAGAGCCACAGATCTCAGCAGAGGGCAAGGACTGCCAAAAACAACTAGCGTAATAAATTCTATCGAAGAACTACTGATAGAGAACTCATTCCCCTAAGTCAGTTGGGACTGAAGAAAGCCATCGAAATCTTTACTGTAATTCATTAGCTAGATAGTCACTAAAAAACAAATGGGAAACCTGCAAAAAGCTACAGTAATTCATAAGTGAATGTATACTAGCCATGTGCTCGGTACTATTTGCTAAAGTATTTTAAAAGACAAAATATTTATACATTTAATTTTTCAGATTTTTAAGCTATCCAACTCCAAAATGCTTAACGCATTGTAAGCCGCCCTGAGTCTCCGGAGAAGGGCAGCATATAAATCAATTAAAAAAAAAATGATTCTGGGATCGCCATGGAGTTCAAAGGAACAATAACACTCTCCTATCCTATTGTATCCTATCTTAATCCTATCCTATAGCACTAGCACTAGGGGTGGGTTCTACTTACCTTTACTACGCATGCAACGCATGCACGTGCTTCTGCGCCTGCGCAGAAGCTTCTGCACGGATCGTCCATTATGACATCCGGGCGGAGCCTCCCGCTGCTTTTACTACTGGTTCGCAAGAACCAAACAGAACCGGGAGCAACCCACCACTGACTAGTACTTAGACTTATATACTTTAATTTTTAACTTCTTAGTCTTAATTGCACTTTTAACTGTTAAATTATGAGATTTGGATTTAATTTCTTTTTAACTTTTTCATTAGATGTTTTTTACTGTTGTGAGCTGCCCTGAGTCTGGCTGGAGATAGGGCGGCATATAAATCTCAATAATAATAATAATAATAATAATAATAATAATAATAATAATAATACCACTTCATAGTGCTTTACAGCCCTCTCTAAGTGGTTTACAGAGTCGGCATATTGCCCCCAACAATCTGGGTCCACATTTTACCGACCTCGGAAAGATGAAAGGATGAATCAACCATACCCTAATGTATCCTTATCATACGCTAACCTACACTATCCTATCATATCCTTTCCTATCCTATCTTAATCGTATCCTAGTCTAGCCTGTCTTATCCTAATCTTATCCTACACTATGCTACACTACACTACACTACCCTTATTTTATTTTAAAGAAACCCAGTTTGGTGTAGTAGTTAAGGTTCTAGTCTAGAAACCAGAAGAGTGTAAGTTCAAAAGCCCCACTTTTGGCACAAAAGTCAGCTGGGGACTTTGAGCCAGTCGCTCTCTCTTAGCCCAACTCAATTCACCATGTTGTTATTGTCAGGAAAATAGGAGGAAGAAGTATTTATATTTGTCGCCTTGAGTTACTTGTATGGACGCCCATCTTAAGCAACTCCTAGCGGTTTACAACATCCATAAATCAATAAATAAAATAATCATAACTTTAAAAAAAACCAAAAAATCCTGTGCATAATTGTCCCCCTTGGGATGCCATACAGCAAGTTCAGTTACTCTCCTTCCATGTCTTCTACTCATACAATCCCAGTACCACAGTAGAAAGCTTAATGGCCTTCTAAAGGTTTTTAAGGTTGGGCCATGGAATTGCCATTGAGGCTGTGTTCTACGAGGTAAGGGTAGTCATGAAAAAGCAAAGCTTCTGAGATGCCACTAGTTGGCAAGATTTTAGGTAGGGAACCTGCAACATGCCCACCCTATCTGATCTAGTGAGATATGCAGATATTCTGCTGCAAATAAGTACTATGCCACGAAGAACTTTAAAGTAATAAACAACATCTTGAATTACAATCAGAAGAAAAACTGAAAGCCAGAACAGTCACACAACAAAGGTGTAACATAAGCAAACCAATGGACACCCAATACTGTGTGCACTCTGGACCAATTGTAAGTTCCAGGTAGTCTTTGAAGGCAGCTGTATATAAAGCACTGCAATTATTTGATCAGGAGGGTGAGTGACATTGAGCAAGCGCCCCCCCCCCAGTTCATGAAAGGGAGAAACTAGTGCACAAGACAGTCTATGCAAAGGGCCCGCGTAACAGTTGCCATTTCTTCATCAAGCAGGGATTGTGAGCGGACACCAGCATAGTCTGGGGCAGTGCAACTGTCACAACCCCTCACAGCTGTGATAAACAGCCCAACTCAAAATACTTTCAAAGGAACACTGAGGCACAACCTGTTCTTTATGCATCCAGACAACTCAAAGAGTGAGTAAGTGGGCTTCAGGACCTCTTTTATCCCTCAAAGCCTTGCTTGCTTTGCTTTGATTGACAAACTAGTGGCTATTACTGGTTAATTTACAAGTCTGGTAGCTATTGACTGAATTTGAGGAGAGGTTTCCCATGTGCTGAGGCTTTTGTCTGGTTCAAGTGACATTTTTCCTGTTTCTTTAACAACTTGATTCCTTTTTAACTATCTCCCAAAGGGTTTTTTTTTTAAAAAAAATTCCTGGCTTTTGTCTACCGGTTTAAAAGTCTGCTTCATTGTTAGGTATGGCAACTTCAGCCTAGACTCATACCGTGTCCAGAGTCAAAGATGACAAAACAGCAAATTCTAGGGACCAAGGCCCAGAATCAAGCCATCTTGCCATGATGATATCATATATATCCTTACTATTGGATGACCTCACCCAGCATTTCATATTAAAAAGAGTCGAGGTGGCGCAGTGGTTAAGAGTGCAGTACTGCAGCTACTTCAGCTGACTGCTAGTCCAGCAGATCAGTGGATCAAATCTCACTGGCTCAAGGTAGACTCAGCCTTCCATCCTTTCGAGGTGGGTAAAATGAGGACCCAGATTGTTAGGGGGCAATATGCTATTTAGTATACTGTCTTTGGTGTAAGCCGCCCAGAGTCCTCGGAGAGTGGGCGGCATAGAAATAGGACTAATAAAATGAATAAAATAAAAAATACAGATATTAAATGTAGGTAAAAAGACTCAAGCCCTGAGGTAGTCCATGCTATATGAAAATCCAGCACGTGTCTGAGGGAATAACGTTATCGTTTTTCTACAGCAAACCTTCCTCCAACTGAAAAGGGCCCATGTGATATCTCTTATCCTAAGGCCTGTGAAATAAAATTAGTTTTTAAAAATTGCTCCTAAATAGGCAAGAGCTGTTCCAAAAGTCAGATGCAGAAACAGAAATGGCCTACTTCCGAGGAGCCGTTATATGATGATGCTTAACTAACAGGACCAAAGCAAGCCAGCATTTAATTCTAACAATATTGAAGAAATTTATATCAGTTTCCTATTCGGCCGCTGTTTTAAAAACTACCATGTTTTACTCTCCTCTATTAAGCCTCCTTTGCAAGGACTGGGAGTTTAAGTTCATTCCAGTTCCTTAATGTGCAGTGATTTCTTCTAGCCTCTCTTATTTATTTAATAACCTTGCAAATCCTGAACTTGTAATTTCTAGGTGGCTTACAAAATGAAAACACAGAATATCATTAAAAACTATTACAATGCATTCAGAGCCATTCAAAAACCGATTCACAATCAGAATCCTCATATATGTCATACTCCATTAACAGTCTGACCCCAATGCTGAAGAAGCCAGGCCTTCAAATCTAAGGGCTAATAGCGTCTTCAAAACTCAGGGGACACTGATCCATACCACAAGAGCTATGAGGGAGATGATAGTTATTTAGTTTGGGTAATGAAACATCTGCAAGAAAACAACCACAATCAGAGAGCACCAAGGACCCCCCAGAGAAGGCATACTTCCTCAATCCCATCAAAATGACAGTTTCATGGAATGAACTTGAGTGCATCCATCCTGCTGTTATCTGGTGCGATTCATGGATATAAGTATGGGTAGATGGGTCCACAAATAGCTTGTGTACTATATATGGCTTTAAGGCAGGGCTATCAAATTCGATCCCATTGCGGGCCGTATCAGGATTTTGTTTGCCCGGGAGGGGCGTGGCCTGGTCATGGCCAACTGGGTTGGTGTGGTCGGGGCGGGCCAGGGCCAGGGTGGCACAGGCTGATCCTTCGCCGTCTCCAGGACGGCCCCACGGGACAACTCTGGGCCTGTCACAGGCTGCATCCAGCACACATGTTTGACATGTCTGCTTTAAGGTGATAAACTGTGTGCTAATTCTGGTTGAGGGACTGCAACTCCATCCAGAATCAGAAATGAACTGGCTGGGTTAAGTTGAAGCCCATCCATACTTCACAGTTCCTAGACACTGGGAAAACATCTTGACAGCATCACTTAAAGAACCTGTTGCAGAAATATAATAGTTAATCGTATGCTGATAAATGACCTCAGTTAGTAGATTCATGTAAGGTAAACTGAGGTGGAGAGAGAGTCACCTCTGAGATAAGGCTGGGCTTCTCCCCCTACAGGATACTAACTGAAGCCAGCTCTAGAAGGAGAAGAATCACAATAAGAAAGTTCCTCCGATTCCCAATTCCCTAAACTCCAGAAAAATACTATGACTGATGGAACTAAAAAAGAAATCAAAGAAGACCAAGATGGATGCGCTACCCATGTCCTGTGCCGGTTAGACATCATCCACAAGTATCATTAGGGCTATTTGTCTCATCTTCTTCTTACCACCCTCTCAACATAAAAAATTTCATTGGATTCAGTGATGACCACTTAAGGAAAAGACAAATCCTCCCTTTTTTTTCCAAGGCAGGCAGAACTATCCCTTCTCAGAGAAGTATTTACTACTACTTAGGTCCATTGGCATGTCACTTCTTCAAGGCTTTGACCAGCTATGGCACATAGATTGAAAATACAAGGCAGAACTTAGTATTCCAATGATGCAGTTCACTTCTACATAACTAATGCACTCAAACTCTTCTCAGATAATGAAGTAAGTTATCTGTATGGACCTACACAGCTAAAATAAAGCTTTGTGTAAATCCAAGAGACTTTATCTGTCTAAAGATAGTGGGGAATCCCGACAGAGCAGAAGAAGCTTCTTGGATGAGAAGTGAAATGTCTTCAAAAGAAAAAAACAAGAAAGTCCAGTTGCCTCCTGAAAAAGCACCTTTGGGACAACCATGACCAGGATGACTGAGAATCTCTATAGAGAGGTGAAGAATTGTTTTTATCTGGCCAATCTCTGATTGTAATAAATTGAAATTAAAACTGAGAATGTTTTTTGCTTCTTCTACAAGAGAACATATATGGATATGCAAATCACAGTCAACCTTTTACAAAGTAAGTTAATAAGAACCAGTTTGTTATACTGATTAAAATGCTAAATTAGAAATCCAAAGACTGAGAGTTCTAGACTTCCCTTTGTAATGATATCCATATGGCTGACATTTTTTTGTGTGCCTCCAAATCAGAATTTACTTTTAGCAATTGCCTGAATAAGTCCCAACAAAATTTTTCTCAGCAACATTTCAGAAGTGATTTGCCCTTGCCTTATTCCCAGGGCTGGACCAAGATCACTTTGTTGAAGTCTAAAGCAGGCCTAGAATTCAGTCTCCCAGTTCCAGACTGAATTCTTTATGCATTACATCAAACTAGCTATCTTGGGTGACTTTAGGGTGGTCATTTTCTCTTTGACCAACTCACTTCACAGGATTGCTATTGTGAAAGTAGAAGGTTGGGAGCATTATATATATTGTCTTGGGTTGTACAAAGTAAAGGCTGGATAAAAATCGAATAATAATAACAATACAAAAATACAGCAAAAGAGTTATTTCAGGATTTTTCAAAGAAAAATGCAAAGGAATGATTAAAGGCAAAAACAAAAATGCTCAAAAAATACAATCAACTGCTTTGCTAAATGTGGTAAGAAAAACCAGAAACATTAGTATAAATCAAATTATTAACAATTAAATATACCCAATAGTCTCTTCAGAAGTAATAGACAGCAAGAGAGTTCCCTTTTGCTCCTCATGGTAGTCAGACAAGAATAGTACTGGCTCTTTTCTCTAGTCCTGGCAATAATAAAATGGAGCACAAACTCTTTCTTAAAATATCAATGTTTTACAACTATCTGCAATAGGGACCCAGCTCCAATTAACCTCTTTTGCTGCCTCTATCAAATGAGATACTGCACAGAGAACATAAAGAAAAATGGACAATTATTTTGAATACATACATGCAAAGGAAACCACTCTGTACTCTTCGCTAATCAAGAAAAATTAGGTTGATGGATATACCAGACAACACAATTTCTGTTGCAGTACCCAGAACTAGAAAGTATTTTGAGACAGTTCAAACTGGCTACATTACTGCTGAGTAGAACTGTGTTATGGAGCTTTTGTTAATCCTGGTGGCTTTTCAATATTATTTGGGTCAGTTCAAAACAGTCTTCTGCTTTGCCTTTTTGGATTTTATTTAAGAGTTTCTATGGTGTATGTATGTATGTGTATATATATATATATATATATATATATATATATATATATATGTATATGTATATGTATATGTATATGTATATGTATATGTATATGTATATGTATATGTATATGTATATGTATATGTATATGTATATGTATATATATATATATATATATATATATATATATATATATATATATATATATATATATATATATATATATATATATATATATATATATATTTTAAATACTTTATTGAATTTTCCAATTTTTTAAAAAGACAATGTACAATCACAATCTTGATCCGAGGTGCAGTGTTTACACATTTCATAGATCAAACATTAGATGAATTCCATCCATAACTATACAATATACAGTTCTATACAATTCTCTACATTTCTATACAATTAAGTCCATTTCGGGTGTCTAACAAATCATAGCCTATTATCATATTTTTATCCTATTCTTTAACCAGTTATACCAAATTCCCCATACTTCGTAGTACTTAGAGTTCTCTTCATTTTTTAGCTCGCTCGTCAATTTAGCCATCTCTGCGCACTCTAGAATTTTATTTATTAATGTTTCTTCAGAGGGGGTAGAGTTGGATTTCTATGGTATATTTTATAGCAATAGAATACAAAGACATTTAGAAATGGTAATAGGATTATTTGTAAACCAGCATGGTCTAATGGTTAAGGAACTGGACTAGAAGAAGGAAACTCAGTTCTGGTTCTTGCCTTAGGCATGGAAGCCAAATGGAGGGTTTAGGACCTCTCTCAATCTCAAGGAGGGGAAAAAAAACTTTCAAAAGCACTGCCCAAAAAACTGGATGAACCTACTGGATGAAGTCACCTGGATTAGTCACCTGACCTGAAGGCAAAACGAACAAACAGGAAAAAGTAATATTGCTATAAAATGAAGCCAGCATTATATGGAGAAAATAACCATGTGCTTCTAATAATAGACATTGGCATCTATTAGTGGAGACAAGGATAAGTAAAACAATTCCTTCCTTCTCCCTTCTCTTAAAAGATCTTATTATAGTCTTACCTTGGAGCAAGACAGATGAAGCAAAGCTATCTATGCCGTGGCCGTGATCAGCTTCGTCTTAACACTGAAATGGGAAGAGTATCACACTCTTCTGGGCTGTTTTTCCCAGCCAGAAAAAAGCTAAAACAAATTTGCTTGCGAACAGGAAATTACACAACAGCAAGTTAATTCCTGTCAGACGATAAATCAATCCCAACAAAGCCAGGAATATAAAACAGTCTTCTGCGATGTAACTTTCAAGAGTCGGTAAAAGTTCGTTCTAGTCTTTACTAGCTAACCTGTCTGATCTGGCTGGATGAGGCTGTTTGCCTACGGGAAGTTGAAGGGAGGGGCAAAACAGAGTGGAAAATCCAAATTTGCAAAGTCACCACTCTATTATTTAAAATGTAATCATCTCATAACCTACTCAGCCACAAACAACAAGGAACAACTCCTTCTGGAAAGGTTAAAGCACCACATGTACAGATAGTCCTCAACTTACAACAGTTCATTTAGTGACTGTTTGATTCATTTAGGAACTGCTTATATCTCCCCTTGCAGGTTTAACATTAGCAGATAAACAGATGAAAAGTACAAATGTATAATTGTTAAAGACCTAATGCATTTATACCTCTGAAGATTACTTGATTCCTTTTCTATCCATGGTTGACACATTGGAAGAAGGGTGTTATGTTATTCTTGATATTTTTAGCATTACTGCTAAGTTTTAAAGAAATGTTTCTACCTTAGTTGTTAAAACACAAACCAGCAAAATTGAAGGGTAAGAATTTAAGTTTGATATTGTGCAACTATTTTTAAATGTATGTCTTTTTCTGATTTGGAAAGCAATTATAAAATAGAGGAGTCTTTTAACTACAGATACCATAACAATTGAGAATTACAATCCTAATGTACTTTATGCCATAAAGTATTAATACAAATGTACATGGTTTTCTGAATATGAAAAATTTCATATTTAGTACTGAAAAAATGACTTGTGATTGTTTTTCACACTTATGACCATTGCAGCATCCCCATGGTCACATGATCAAATTCAGCCATATGACTCATATGTATGACAAACTGCAGTGTCTTGGGGTCATGTGGTCACTTTTTGTAACCTTCTGACAAGTGAAGTCAATGAGGAAGCCAGATTCACTTAACAACCATGTAACTTACTTAATAACGGCAGTGATTCACTTAACAACTGTGGCAAGAAAGACTGTAAAGCTCACTTAACAATTGACTCACTTAGTAACATAATTTTTGGCCTCAATTGTGGCTTTATATCAAGGACTATCTGGTATTTCAAACAATACCAAATACAATGTAATCCCATGAGGAAAAATTACAAATTATTTCCAAATTTTAAAAGCACTAACTTATTTGAAATAAAAATGATGAAACCAGTCTCCACATAGATGTACCAATGGAAGAAGCCCAAATGTTCCTCCATGTCACTATATACGTATATATTTAGTATATTTCTGTATGCTATATCCTGATATCAACAGCATTATCAACTATATCTCACTGAATCTTGACAACCATTCTTTTGTTTTCTATTCAGCTCTTACCAGAGCAGGGAATTCTATGTTTTCCAGAAAAAGGCATTGTGATAGCAACTTCAAACATTATTACACTATTTTTTGCTACACTCAAGAATAAAGCAAAATGGGAAAGCCAAAAAATATACTAAGAAGCAACCAAAAATTGCCCCCTTCAAAATTTATATATAAAAGCAATTTACATTTCAAAGTCCTGCTGCCATGTTGTTTGAAATGTAGTACCTTTCATTTTCATCCTGAATTATAATGTAGGCAGAAATAGAATTTGGACTGATGAAAGCTTCTGAATGCCCAGTGAATTCTGTTTCAAGCTGAATGGGGTTAATTTCAATTTAAACCCACTAATTTCCTCCTTTGGAAATCATGCCTACAATCAGATGGACTGCAATCACTGTGTGCATGAATCCATTGCAATTAGTAATTTACTTAAAAATATAACAGCTTCTGTGTGGTGTTATATAATGGAGAGATACTAGCTGGAGTCCCAAAGGTGTTTTTTTCAAGAGGCAACTGGACTTTCTTGTTTTTCTTTGAAGACGTTTCGCTTCTCATCCAGGAAGCTTCTTCACCTCTGACTGGATGGTGGGAAATGGAATCCTGACAGAGCTGAAGAAGCTTTTTGGATGAGAAGCAAAACATCTTCAAAGAAAAACCAGAAAGTCCAGCTGCCTCTTGAAAAAGCACCTTTGGGACAACCATGACCTGAATGACTGAGAATCTCCATAGACATATACCAGCTGGAGTTTCTGGGGTGGAAAGGTGATCCTTTCCCATTCATGTTTTACAAACTTCCAGCAATTTCATATAATACCTTTACCTGGTCAGTTCTCATTGGCAATAATTTTAATGCAGGTGAGACTTGCTTGTCCCAGTGACTAAATTCACGTTACACTCCTGAACCTTTCATTAACTTTACAGTTTATGATGTTAGGCAGCATTGTCCTACTTATACATGTCACAACAGATAAGGTATTTGTGCATCTGCATACTATATAATTTCCTGGTGAACCATCTTCATTTCCAGAGTAAAACTCTAGATAGCTAAATTGAAAAGAATTACTTTGGAAGAAAATGTTTTTGGATTGTGAACATTAGGATAGCAATAATATGCTCAAAGGTGATATTTTCTTAGTATGCAATATTACTTTAATTTATATTAATATTTTATGACATGAAGTACATTAGAAAGATTTTAATTCTCCTTAATTGTAGCTCTATTTAATATCTCTATTTTACAAACTGATCTCCAAACCAAAGGAAGACATACCTTTAAGATCATAGCACTGATTCATATCACAATATCAAACTCAAATTCTTACACTTCAATTTTGCTGGTTTGTGTCGTAACAACTAAGGTAAAAAACATTTCTTTAAAAGTTAGCACTAAGAACATAAAAAGTATCATAAAAACTTGAAATCAGTGTACAATAGGGAACAAAATCTACCTGCCTAATGTAAGTAAGCATTATTTAAAAAAATAAAATAGGAAGTAAGGTCATATTTTAAATTTTATTGCAATCTGATGAAATCCTAACAGAGCCATGCGATTTAAAAATCCCAATAAATTACTCTTTGGTTCAAGTAGGGATGAAATGTGCCCTCACCGAATAACACTTACTCTTCACAAAAACATGAAGAAGCTCTGCTTTCAATTATTCTACCAACCAGCAAAGTACATAGGCATGGATTTAGTGATCTACAAAATGCTCCCAGAGAGACCAAGATCAGGTTTTTCATTATCAGCAGGATTCCAAAGGTATTCCAAGAAATTTTATTTTTAGGGGAAAATAAATAAATTAAAAACTGCAGCCCCTAAGTCCAGAGCAACAAGAGAAAATCATACCTATAGACTTGTCTTCATGACACACCGGAGTCTGCTTTTTCTTATACTGAAATCTGGTAACTTAGTGAGACTGGGAACTGGTCTTGGAGGAAATGTAAATTAGAAACTTGATCTGAATTCCTCTTTCATAATGTTCTTAGTTCAAACTATGTACTGTAGTAGAACAATTACAGAACTATTTAAATAAAAATGGACTAATCTCAGAATGAAAAAACAAAAGCAATTCCAGTGAGATTAATGTTGCTCCTTCAGCAAAAGGTTTCCAACTCTACAAACTTAAGAATCTACTTACTTTTTCAAAATGTCAGTTCTTCCAAAGCTGTGAATCCTTAAAAAAGAACCAGCAGAACTGTGTGTATGCTCATGTGTAAATCAGGCTCACACAACTACATCCATGTTAGTGTACAGATAAAACATCAGATCACAGGAATCCTGAAATGTATTATATTGAGTCATACTGGGGTCCATCAAGTTTAGTTTGGGACCTTTTGGCCATATGAAACTTGAGATCCAGTTTTATGCAGCAGCTGAAGTGCTGGACTAGAAAACAAAACACCATGAGTTCTAGGTCTCCATTAGGCATGAAAGCCAGCTGTGCTAATAATTTTGTCTTAGATCAATCCATTATGTGGGGAAAATAGGAGGCAGGAACATTACATTTGTACATGGCCATGAATTATCAAAAAATATAAGTGGAATAAAAATCAATTGTCAAACTAACATTCTACTACCATGTTTCCCCAAAAATAAGACCCTGTCTTATATTATTTTGAACCCCGAAATAAGCGCTTGGCCTTATTTTCAAGGTGGTTTTATTATTTTGGGGCGCATGGAGCAAAATGGGGCTCCTCTTGCCATCTTACCTGATTTCCAGCTCTGTCTCCCTAACCCTAACCAGAAGAAATGGCAGAGACCGACTGCGCATGCAGTTAAATATTTTCGGGGAGGGCTTATTTTCAAGGGGGGCTTATTTTAGAGCATGCGCTCAAAAGCCCAATTGGGCTTATTTTTGAGGAAACAGAGTATAGCTAGAATAAGTTGCTTGGTCTGCCACTCTATATACTGTATAGTATATTTAGCATTCAAGGATTTCAAACATATTTTAATAGAGTGTTATTCTAGATTCTACTACACTGGAAGCAAACATTCTAAAACCAAGCCAACCAGGGGTGAAATGCTACCGGTTCAGACTGGTTCGCCTGAACCGGTAGGAATAAATGCTACCGGTTCAGGTGAGCCGATATTTCTGATGATCGGCTGTGCCCCACAATTTATATTCACTAGAAAGCAGGAAATCCTGCTTTCTAGCTAATCTAAGTCGCGCAGCACAGCTGTTCCCCCCCCCTTGCTATTCTACTTACCTTTGCAGACTCAGAAAACGCTTATTAATCCTCCTTTTTCAGTGTTGCACGGTAGTGCCTGTGGGTGCGCATGCATGCGATGCACGTGTTTGGCGCACACCGCGCATGCGCACGCAGAGCAAGCCAGTAGCAAAGCAAACCGGTAGCAGACTTCAGAGCATTTCACCCGATGCCAATCCATATGCTTTTGGTCTGAATTTTCTACAATATACAGTGCCTCTTGTTCTCTTTGCATAGTTGGAAATTTTTCTTTTTCAGTGCAGCCAAGAGACCACTCCCATAAATTTTATTAATTTAATGAATACATTTCCCTGAATTTCAGAAAGACTCATGAATTCCATGGAAACATGCTTAGCAACATGATCTAATTATCGTTCGTGTTAAATATTTTCAAAGAGATGAACTAATCAGTGTTTTGTTTTTTTTTACTTTTAAAGAGTAACTGTGATATGGTTCAAAAAATGTTGGCAACTCTGTTTCATGGAATATATGTTTTACCAGTTTACACTGATTTCACATTTTCCTGTAGGACAAAGGATACCTTGATTATGTACTTTGCGATATAATTTATCCCTCAGCTGCAACTTGCAATATATCACAATCTTTCTTCCTTTTAGGTGACATATTGCAATTTAATTCAGCCCTGTAGGTAAATAAAAATATCCAAGTCCTCAAAATGTTTACAACCTCATTTACATTTACCCTGTGTGTTACAAAATGACTGAATCAATTCTGTTGCCATTAACTCTTCTGGAAAATACTAAGGAAACTGCTTAGTTGTTTTAGTGTTTTTATATGCCAAGAACAAAAGAATAACCAATTTTTAAAGGACCACATTCTAGAAAAAAGCAGAAAATCAGAAATTTCATGTGAAGTATTTCTTCTCACTTTTAGTCATGAGGGATACTCAACAGCTTTCAGTGAACCATTCTGCAAGTAGGATAATTTTTTTACTCAGCAAATACTCTTCACCTCCAGAAAGGACACTGTGAAGTTAAATGTCTATCTAGAGACCAGGATATAACAGCTGTTGTATCACCCACACCAAACAGTGACAATGCAATCACAACACATTAACAAACATCAACACAGAGGACTGCTTAAAGCAGAAAGTGGTGCTACATAACCTCTGCTTTGAAGTAACTTGGAGAACTGTGGCCAAATGCATTTACATTGCATGACACAATTATTATATTCAGAAATGATATGGAACACGAGAACACACATAATCTTCAGGGATGCGCACTTCCTCCTCCCCTTTATTCATGTCCATTGCAAAAGGCTGCAAATAGGTTTTGTGACAACTCATTGTAAAGAATCATCTTGGACCCCATTTATCCAAAATTCAGGTTGTCACAAAATTAAGATCACAAAATAGAGTTATGGTGTGTGATCCCGGTTTTCAGGAAACAACAGAACTGCAAGTCACAGTTTCTCATGTTCAGATGTGAAGGCAAACAATGATTTGAAATAGAAACTTCTAATATGCATTAGAAGTTGTGGAGAAGGGAAAGAATATTGTTCAGAAGTGAAAAATTTGTGGCCCTCAAAGATTGTTGCATAACAACTCCCAATTTAACCAATGCTGGGATTTAGTTCAGTGACATTATACTCCTTCCCCAGCCAAAATGCATTATTCCCTTCATCTCATTGTGATGAATACCCGGAGAAAAGTATCTTATGCTGGATCAAATTATTTGTCTACTTGATCGCATTGCCAGAATATTCCCCATCACCTGCTCTGTTTTAACTAAGTAGGTCACAGATCGAATCAGGATTTGAAATATACAAAGATATATTCAACAATTAGTCTCTGGACCCATCCTAGACATTCAACATTATGTTTCGAAGTAGACAAATGGAACACATTTGCATAGGAGAAATTCTATTGAACAACTAAAAATATAATTCTTTCATAGTTTTTATACTTTATAAACAATAAAAAAAACTCTTCAAGGCAACAGTCTTTACAATGGGAATTTATTCTAAACTAGACCACAGGCATTTTACATTTTTCTACGACTGGCAAAACAAGCCACCAGATAAATCCAGAGCAGTTCTGAATGTACTTTCTCCATTCACCGACTTAGCACCTGATCCAGGACTTTAGAGCACGAATCATTCTTATGTGTGATGATGCTCCATTTGCATAATTGGTATGTTCTCTTTGGCTCATATTATCATTTTATTATTCCAAAGATACTTACTTTGTAATACGATCAATGTTAGCAATTTGCTTCTGGTTTCTGATGATTTCTATAGCTGACCAAAGGTGTTGGATAGCCTTTGTATCTGCCTGCCGTCGTTTCGTTAAACGGGCCATGTCCTCTTCACTTGCTGAACTGCAAGAGAAACAGCAATTGGAAATAAGATTATCTTATTTAGTAACATTAAAAGTCACTGTTTTAATTTTCTTTGTAAAGATGGATCAAAGTAGTCAACTTCTGATTAATGAAGGTCATTTTATTTATCAGGCAGAAATCTGAAGAAGTATAGAAGGACCCACACACATCCTTACAAAGGAGTTAAATCACAATAAAGCTGTGCCATTTAGAAAATAAGATAGGTCTTATGGAAAATAGTTCATATAAATATGTAAAAGAATATTATATGCAAAAATCAATCCAACTTTAAACTGCAACTTCCTTACAATTCAACTGGCTGCTAAAGAGCAAAATAAAATTGCTCCTTGGGCAACATGTAACCAGTGGCAATTTTTAGTCTTCTTTTCCATATACAATATTCTGTTAACTTCCTTGCTCCTCCAATATATGAAATTCAATGCATAAATTTTGGAATTAATTACAGTAAAATACAGGAGGGGAACGCAGACAGAAGAAACTTTCATGTCTATCACATTGTCTAGCTTAAAAGAAGATATAATTATTATATCTGCCCCCCCCAAAAAAACCCCAGATTTCTATATTACTGACAACCAGAAGACGATGTTTCTAGAAAAAACTTTTAAAATTTTGGAGAGGACCAAAACTTTTTTTGGAAGACACATCCCGTGAATTCCCTGAATCATGATGGCCACCCTGAATTATTAAAGATGGCTCTCACTAGCATTCCAAACACTTGGAATGGCCTTGAAAGTTCTAAAGTCATATCAAACTTTTCTCTTGTTGAAGGAAGAAAAGATACACAATACCTCAACTTTTTCATTACTTGTTATTATTTCTGTTTTAAAAAATAGCAGTTCAATATTTTATTCAATAGCTCTAAAAGACTTTTCTCCATTCATGAAGACAATTTGTGACCAATTGCTTTTCCCTTTCTGATCATGTCCAAATATTAACATGGATGTTTCTCTCCCAGCAATTTACAACAGATCTAAGAGTTACTGCAAAGCATGCAGGAATTTCTCCGTTGTTTCCAGAAATGCCTATAGTTCTTTTCAATGCACTGAAAAAATCTGCATTCCAATCGTGGTTTCCTGACTGAACAACGGAACCCAAGATTGCAATGAAGGCAGGGCAGATAACCAAGATCCACCACTAAAGACAGACTGCTTACAGATTCATTAATTTGTTAAGATTTCTTACGAACCATCTGAACTTGTCTCTAATCTCTAAATATCCCCAACCTCCAGGAGGGGAAGAGGGTGAAATTCACTAACCCCAATCTCATTCATCAAAAGACACATCATTCTTTCTCATTAGCTCTGAATGGATTAAGTATGATATTGAGATTGTCTTAAAATGAATATTGTTAACATAACCTATTTTGTCACCAATACGCTGAAATACTTGATTGGAAAGCTTTTTCAACATTAAAACTGTATTCAGAATAATAAAAACAGAAAATCTATTTTAAATGTGTTTTACAATATCTATGCATCCATTAAAAAAAGCAAAACAGGAGCAAGATAAAGCTCTATTATTTATAATACATTTTTAAAACTACAAAATACTATATCTTATTTTATAGATTTCCTCCCCCATCTAAACAGCTATGACAAATACAACAAGAAAGCAATAAGAAAGCATTTTGTGCTGCTTACGTACTTATGCAGCAGACAGCAAACAGCAGCCAAAAGTTACAGATAAGCCATTTATTGCCTACAATCGTTGCAGGCTAGAAAACTCTGTTTTTAAAGAAGTTAGTGATGTATTCTAAAGGAGTGGCAGAACTTGGGGGTGGAGTCAAAAGAGAAATCTGCCTAGAGTCTCTACGCAGCCTCAGTCTTAACTTCACCCTCTCTTGAATCTGAGAGCTAGTGCAGCTCATGCAGCAGAAATATTAGATGGGTACACAAACCATGTGAAGTATATCAGCAATAACAATAGCTCTTAGGCTTATTATATACCACTTCATAGTATTTTACAGTTCTCTCTAAGCAGCTTAAAGAGTCAGCATATTTCCCCCAACAATTGGGGTCCTCATTTTAATGAGGAGGGCTAGAAGGCTAGAAAGCTGAGTCAAACTTGAGCAACTCTTAATCAACTCCTAGAAGCGAGCAGTGAGTTAGCCTGCAATACTGCATTCTAACCACTATGCCATCTTGGCTCCTATTGCAGTATTGCAGTAATCCAAATGGAAAGTGGCCAAGGCTTGACTGACCATGAACAAGGTTTTCTGGCCCATAAAGAGGTTCAACTGTTGCATAACGTGTCTTGCAAAGGTCGTCCTAGCCATGACTGCTCCTTGTGCAGAAGCTTTGACTCTAAGACAGGGGTGTCAAACTAGGCCCGTGGATCAAATCTGGCCTGCAGAATGCTTAGATATGCCCCATGGGGCCACCCTGAAAACAGCAAAGGACCAGCCTGCAATGCCTCTGCCAACAAAAATGGAACGGGGGGGGGGAGAGAGACCCTGTTTTCAGCCATGATGGCCTCTTGCAGCCCTCTGCCAGTGAAAACAGAGCTCAGGGGGCCGTGCTCCATTTTCACTGGCAGAGGTCTGCAGGAGGCCATCGTGGCTGAAAACGGGGTCTGGTGGGGGGCACTCATTTTCATTGGCAGAGGACTAGCAAAACAAAACACAAAACAAAACAAAAGGAAAAATGTTTCCCTTTTTGCATTTGAAGATGCAAGAAGGGACAGGAAAGAAGAAAGGGAAAGAGGAAAGGAAAAGAAAAAGATGGGAAGAGAACAAGGAAGGAAAAATAAGAGGGGAAGGAAGAAGAAAGGAGAAGGAAAAGGAAAGGAAAAAGAAGGGAAGGAAGGAAGGAAGGAAGGAAGGAAGGAAGGAAGGAAGGAAGGAAGGAAGGAAGGAAGGAAGGAAGGAAGGAAGGAAGGAAGGAAGATTATGAGAGTGAGGGAGGGTCTGAAGGAAATCCTGCCTTAGCACTTGGCCACCACAGGTGCCCGACAGGAGTGATGTTGAGCTGGCCTCGCCCCCCAGTCATCCCCCCGCCCCCCCCGAGGTCAAACACAACTCTCAATGAAATCGAGTTTGACAGCCTGTTCTAAGAGCATCCCAAAATAGCAAGTGGCACCCTGTCCAGAGTTAGAGATGAAATACTGTTCCCGGAAAGCCAAAAACAGAATTTTACTAGAATTGAACCATCTAGACCAGGGGTGTCAAACTGGTGTTCTTCAAGGGCCGGATAAGCACTGTAGTTTTCCTCCATGGGCCAGCTGGGGGAGAGGAGATGGAATGGACTGCACGGTTCCCCAGTGCCCCATTTTGGCTGGCAGGGTGCTGCAGGAGCAACCTGGGGTGGGGTCATTTTGGCTGTCAGAGGCACTGCGGGCCGGTCTTTTGCTATTTCCAGGCCAGCCTCGCGGGCCAGATTTAAGCACCCCAAGGGCGTTGAATTTGACACCCTGGATCAAAATCCTTATAGCCTTTAGATAACTCAGCCAGTACTGCCACAGCATCACCTGTGGGGGGTGGGGAGAGGCATCAGGGGCTGGTTCAAAAGTAACTTTTAAGAGTGCCTAGTCAATGTTCTCACTATGAGGGATTTGATGGTAGGACATGCTGAACCATTTTGAAATCTGTAATTCTCGACTAATATATCTGTACATCAAGCTATAGTGCAAAAAGGCAACTATGATAGCTGATATTCTGCAATACTCTCCTGATGGAATCAATGAAAACTGGAAGACCCATCTTTTTGGGGAAGAAGGTAAAGCAAGCATGATGGATGCAGCTAGATGAAAATTTGTGTTAGAATACTATGCTCCTTCTAAAAACTCTAAAACACTGTCAATTTCTGTCAATATATCTGAACGAGAATGAAGCATCTGCAATCGACCAAGCTCAGAGAGCAACAAGGATCCTACAGTTCAACCCTGAAATACAAATTTTCTTTTCTATTGGGAGAGAAGCATATTGGAAAATGAATGCTGTTTTGCATTCATTCTCTCTTACGTAAATTTCATTGCTGGAATGTGACTGATCTTCATGGAACTTAGTTTTTAAGAAAACTGATCTCTATTAAGTCCTCATGCTCCTGAATCGTCTCCAGGCTTGCATATATACCATTATGTCATACTACTTCAGGAAAGAATGCCATTAAATTAAAAATTAACAGGGATCTTTATGCATACTATATTCTTGATAACCTCTCTGGTCTAGCAACAGCTGGCTTCTCCTTTACATAATTTCTGTTGCACCCAATCCCACAGACTCTTGGTAGCTTGCACATGGATATTAATCTTCTCAAGCATCTTAAAAACATTGAGTTAAAAACAAGCAGCATATAACAGACTGCTCTAGTCTACAAAAATTGAATGTGTACATCTTTTGCTGCTGCTCTTTACTCAAAAAGTTGAGTAGTAATATTAAATGGATTGAGGGCAATTAGGTAGTGTTAGTCCCTCAATCTGTGCCCCTTTCATATCCTGAAGGGAAGTAATTGTTCCCAAACCCATCAGAAAGGGTGAGTAGACTCCATTTGCAATGTCACAGGTAACATGGATTCAACTGTCAACATCAGCAAGTGTCAACATCAGCATTCTGCATTGGCAACAGCTGTAGCACCTCAATAGAGGTTTAGAACTGCTGAAATTTCAGTATTGAGCTGACACTTATCACACCTTGCACCTTCTGGGTAGTCTTCAGAAGAAAGAAAATCCCCAACCACCTCCTGAAAAACAAAGTGATCCATCAGACTTCTGAAGAAGACCATCTTAATTTGCCCACCTTTCTTATGCAGGTGCTGGAGTCATACACTGAGAAGAAAATAATCTGACAATGATACAGGATTAATCACAGCTGTCCTCCAACTTTTCAACCCCAGCCATCTGCTCCGAGGTAAAAAGTAGATCAAAAACATTACCACTTCTAAATATTGATTCACAATTGCTTGAGACAAGCTTTTACTTGTCTTGAAGGCCAAGAATTCCTTGGTCATTTCTTAGTATGTATGTTATAATAGAAATCAATATCCAATTGATTAGTCTCAAGTACCTGACAAATAATTTATAAACCGAGTAGAAGTTAATGTCAGGATAGCATAAATCGGCAGAGTGTCAAACTCAAGGCCTGCGGGCCAGATCTGGCCCACAATGTGGTCGGATCTGGCCCGTGGGGCCATTCTGGAAAATGTAAGGGGCCGCCCTATATTGCTTCAGCCCGGTCTACTTGATGCAAAGAGGAAACATGCCAGCAGTTTGGGGAGTGGTGTCAAGATGACCACGCCCATCCAGCTGGCCACACCCACCATTGGCCATGCCCAGTGAGTAGCGTCAAGCTGGCCATGCCCACCCAGTCAGCCATGCCCACCCGGCCCCCAGAGGTCAACCACAGCCCTGATGCGGCCCAAAATGAAATTGAATTTTATACCCCTGGCATAAATAGACAAAACGGCTTATATTGAAGCAGGAACACTGGTGTAATCCAAGGAAAATCAGATCTCCAATCTCTCTCTCTGGCTTTTCCCACTGGAACACTTTTTTTAGTTTGTGCATACAAAGAATATATATTATACAACCAGTGGTGGGTTCTAACCGGTGTTACCATCGGTTTGCTTCTCACACGTGCTTTGCGCGCAATCACCGTGTATGCTCGCTTTGCTCACATGCATGCCGAACTTGCGCTTCACGCAAGTGAATTAAAATACAGCTGAGACATGGCAATCCGCTCTGCCGCGCCTTACAACTGGGCAAAAAATGAGGGATTAAGGTAGATATAGCGAGGGGGTGGGCGGGAGGGCCCAGCTGACTGTCAGAGCAAAACGGTTCACTCTCACATCAAGATTTCCGCAACCGGCTCTCCCGAAATAAGGAGAACTGGTAGCAACCCACCACCGTATACAACTAAGTTGTAGGTTCTCTCTTAACCCCAAAAAGTAATTATATAACTCTCCTACCTAGAGGTGACTGCTATGTAAATAGCATTTCATGTTGCTCCAAGCTGAGTAACCTATGAACAGGGTGTTATTCATATTATTGGCTGGCCATTTTCTTTGGTCAGTATTTTCCATATTATTTGAAATGGAGAGAGACTAACTAATGGGACAACTGTTACAATAATCATCACTGAAAGCATATTCTAAACAAACTTAATCAAATACATAGCAACACAAGGCACTGGTACTGTAGCACACTCTACACAGGTTCAATATGTTAAAGTTAACGGATGCTTTCTGTTTGCAATATTTTGAAATAATACGTTGTATAAGTCAATCTGTATAATGCAAATAATAGGGAGATCCCAGGCTCAAAAGCAGGGCATTAATCAGAATGGACTGATTTTATAATGTGCATAATAAAACTAAGATATGTCAATTGCAACGCATCGCTGTCTTTGGTAATTGTTATGGGGTCAGAAAGAAATTACAATTAATTAATGTCAGAATAACAGTTTGTTTACCAAATATCAACAGCTTCTCAGAAGGTCTGTTAACTGAACAAATCCCATATTCCATATAAAAATAAAGCATTTTGTTTTAGAAAAATACCACAAAAATTAATGTATTTTCACTTGCCCCCAAACATGGTTCAACTGTAAAATATATATGTTCTAAAAAAGAAACAATTCTATTTAGAAGCCAATGGTCACAATTATTTTATACTTTAGTTCTGATCTCCAATTGGCTCCAGTTTACTGCTGTTTCTTTCCCAAGATTAAAAACATAACTAAAAGCTTTTGGTTAATTTTAAAAATTAAAACTTTAAAATAAAATCATTTAAAATAAAAGTGTTGTAAAAGTCAAAATGCCAGTCCGAATACGAAGTGGAGATTCAAAATCTATTGCTAATGAGCAAGAAATCAGAGTTGTCATCCATTTTTCCTGTGAAAAATGGAAAAAAAAATAGCTAAATTATTTCTTAATGGTTCGTTTGTAGGGATATGGCTTACTTATTTTTTAAATATGCATGCTGCTGAATCTTTACAACTCATTAGAAAGCGAAATGTTATAAGAACAATTATAATATTTAATTTAAAAGAAGACGTCCAAGCAGGGATTATTTTAACTACTCCTCCAAGACAGGAAAACAGGGCCTTCAAAATCATCTACAAGGTCAACATGAGGCGTCAGCCTAGTTTTTAGAGGAAGGATATTTCATAATGTAGACACAACAGAAAAAAATTAGCTTGTAGCCTTATTTCGAGTCCATCTCAAATAAATAAAATTGGACATGCCTATTCTGTTGACTTTTCCTTTTCTGAAGTTCAAAAATGGAATTAAGAAGCTATAGTGTAGTCACCACAATGCAAGCCTGTGCAAGTAGTTTCCCATCCTCTTCGTTTTTCAGAGTAAAAGGCAGAAAGAGTAGTAGAAAGAAAATGGATCGAAAATATAAGAGTACTACTGAGTGCATTGATCAATAAACTTTTTGAAGTGGCCTTTTAAATTGATGTATTTTTTAAAAAATGAGTGTTGCATTTTGTAATTTCATGTTGAGTATTTTTCAGGAGACAAGATAGACTAAAATATTGTGAACATATAACACATCTAGGCAACACTCATGATGAAATATGTTTTGACACAATCCAAAGGTTACCTGTGCTTCTGGCACAAACTTTTTGGAAAGAAATGAGAAGATACAACAGTTGCTAAACAATCACATCACTGATTTAGTTTCAAGACTTTAACTGGGGAAAAAAGCAATAACAGGATTTTCCTCGCCTAAATTATCAAACAACTTGACAATCTCAAATTTAGATTAAAAACTTTTCAATTAATTTGAAGTCATTGCAACCAACTTGGAGAGAACTTGAATACTGGGCCCTATCTAACAAAATGAAATTCAATATAGAGAAAAGTAAAGTCCTACGCTTAGGTAAGAAAAAACACAAGTACACATATAAACTGGGTGAAACCAGGCTTAATAGCAGTGACTGTGAGAAGGATCTAGGAGTCTTAGTGGACAACCAATTAAATATGAGCCAGCAGTGTGCAGCGGCAGCCAAAAAAGAAAATACAATCCTAAATTGCATTAAACAGAGGGATACAATTAAAATCAAATGAGGTAATAATACCACTCTATAAAGTCTTAGTAAGACCACATCTAGAGTACTGCATCCAGTTTTGGTCACCACACTATTAAAAGATGTTGAGAGTCTAGAAAAAGTGCAGAGGAGAGCAACCAGAATGATTAGGGGACTGGAGACTAAAACATATGAAGAACGGTTACAGGAACTGGGTATGGCTAGGCTAGTGAAGAGAAGGACCAGGAGAGACATGATAGCAGTGTTCCAATACTTGAGGGGCTGCCACAGAGAGGAGGGGTTCAAGCTATTTTCCAAAGCATCTGAGGGCCAGACAAGGAATAATGGATGGAAACCGATCAAGAAGAGATTCAATCTGGAAATAAGGAGGAACTTTCTGACAGTGAGAACAATCAACCAATGGAATAGAAGTTGCCTTCGGAAGTTCGGAAGTTGTGGGAGCTTCATCACTTGAGACTTTCAAGAAAAGATTGGACTGCCATTTGTCAGAAATGGTGTATAGTCTCCTGCTTAAGCGGGGGGTTGGACTAGATTACCTATAAGGTCCCTTCCAACTCTGTTAATCTGCTATTAGATCATTTTGGAAAAACTATGTAGTGACGGTTAGAAAAAAAAGTATAAAAACATGCTTTAGGCCTGGGCTGTCATACTCCCGGCCCATGGGCCGGATGCGTCATGCGCTGGCCTTGCCTACGCCTGGTTTTACGAAGGGGGAAAAGGTCCCAATATATCACATGACACCACTGTGATGACATGAGTTTGACATCCCTGCTTTAGGCCCAGGAAACAAGGAAAACATTAAAAAGAAATTCAGACAAGCTCTGGCCTAGGTCTCTGGGATATAAGAGAAAAAAAGGAAAAATGCAGCCAAATTTTCAAGATTTTGTTACCGTAGCTTATATCAATAAAATATAGTCCCAGTCAAACTTGTAGAGTTAGTTTCCTGGTTTGGTTTACATCAAAACCTGACACAACAGAAGTAAGACCAAAGGGATCATCTCATTGTGCCTAAAGAAATGCAGTGTAACTGGTTTATGGTATAAGCTTAAATTTCACAACTCTACCACTGACTCTTGTGAAAACTTTGGTGCACTTTCATAATCTGTTTGTTGTAATATTAGGGAACAGAGTACTTGCACTGGATGTAAGAAAGTGCAGAAACTTTTTTTTTGATGGAAGATAAGTTTCTTAAAGGTATGTTTTCTCAATGTGATTTTCTATGAGCACTGTCATTACAAAACTCAAGAGAAGGACTAGCAATAAACAAAATAAATAAATAAATATTCAGTCAGTTGGAGCTTTGTGTGGCTCAGCAATGGAGAAAAAGGGCTGCTTCACTCCTTCTCAATGGGATATGAAACTGTGGGTGACTGTAGCCTAAATATCTGGAGATCAACCAGTTAGGCAAGATTCACCTAAATTGTGACTCTGTATGTAGTGGAAGAGGGTTCCATTAGAAGAATTCCTTGATCAATAAAATAAAAGGAAGCAGCAGCAGCTTTGGAGAAGCTGGGTTGGAGAAACCATTCAAGTTCACTAAAGTAGAGTGAGCCATGCTAAATGAATGAAAAGGGTCTAAAACAGGGGTGTCAAACTCAATTTCATTGAGGGATACATCAGGGTTGTGTTTGACCTCAGGGGGATGGGAGGCATGGCCAGCTCGACATCACTCGTGTCAGGGGCACCTGTGCTGGTCCAAGCGCTTTGCCTGTGAAAACAGGCTCCTGAGCTCTGTTTTAGGCTGTAACGGCCTCTTGCAACCCCGTCAGCGAAAATGGAGCTTAGAGGCTTCTGGTGGCGATGTTGTGGCAGTGCAGAGGAAAGAGGACAGTCTCCGTCCTTTAACTCTGATTTTTTCACGATTGGGGACCCTTCAAAATGCGGAGAGCCTGGAGAGCCACGCGAAATAAGGGGGAAGCCTGGGGGATAGCGAGGTGAAAGGCGATCACCCGCTGTAACGAAAGGAAACCCGTTAAACATGGCGTGAAAGCATCTGCTATTGCGAGATGGCAGACCCAAGGCCATGACTAGTCAGAGACAATGCGGAAGCAAGGATATATCTAACAATCTGTGTCATTGAAGTGAGAAAAAATATCCCAAAACTGTAACAGAAGAGAAGAGCCTAAAGAAAGAGTAAGTTCTTGATTTTTGGTGAAAGAAGGAAGCTCAATTTGCGAGGGAATCCTCAAATCAAGCAGCCAACCCAGCAGAAAGAGCTGTGAGTCAGCAAATTAAAATAACTAAAGATTGAGAGAAGGGAAACAAAGAACTTTGTGGCAAGAGCTTTAGGAGGAGAGGGGCAGCAAGAAAGTGGCTGGGAGAGGATTGGAAGGTGTAATTTGAAACCCAGAATGAAGAAAGAATGAAAATAGAGGAAAGAAAAAAGGGAGATGGTACAGTGAAGACGAGAGACGGCTGAGTGAGCAAGACAAAACGATGGGTGACAGACAGCTAGAAGGCGGAGAAAAATTGGTGGTCCAGGAGAGCAGCGAGAGAAGTGAAAAAATGGAAGGAAGGCAAATTGAGACAGAGAAAGAGCAGTACGTAGCAGAAAGTTGGAGAAAGTAAAAGAGACAGAGAGAGGACAAGATGTGGCGGCAAGAGTAACAGTAGTGGATTGGCGGCAGACGGAGGAAGATTGGAGAAGGAAACTGCCTCCTTAGAGAGACTGTGAGCCGAGGAGGAGGAAAACAACGAAAGTGAACTGTGTTGGAGAATGAGAAGAGAGGTTCAGGAGTGGAACAGAAAGGAGGGACAGTGGATTTAGGAAAGAAAGAAAAATGAAGAAATGTAGGTTCGGAGAGAAAGTGTGAAATTAATAGGCTGCTAGCTAAATAAGGAAATATTAAAGGGATTAAATGTATAGGCTATATATTTAGATACTTAATATACAGATAAGAGTTATAATAATAATTGATTAGAGTTATAAGTATATTTTATTTACAATTAACTAACTGATAGTTATATATATATTAATTTGAGTATTGTGAGAATAATACATATAGACATTTATATAAATATATAGTGGTAACAAATAATTAGAAGCTAAGAGGATTAAGTTAGGGTATTAAGAGTGGATTAAGGTATAAAGGTATAAAGAAAAATTAAGAGAACAAACAGCATTGTATTCAAGTACTGCCAAGATTGGTTATAAAGGGAATTGAGTAGATTTGAATTAAGTTGAGAATTAATTAAAAGAGTACTGTAAATGTCAGATATTGCCTGCATATGATGCACCAGAGACTAGAAGGAGTTAAGTCTTTACAGACATCACAATGTGACTATATCAGCCAATGAACTCTCTTATTGGACTCTTACCTAGAAACCACTTGGATATCTTCCCCTTTTTTCCCTCTCTCTCATCTTTCTCTCAGCGAGACAACTCGTGAACTTCTCTCTCCTCTCAACATCTGAGTCATATAGTTAGGGTAAAAATGTAATAGGACACCTGTTCATTATCGTATGCATGTATATATTTGTAAATAATAAAAACAACCTTTTGAACCTGAAGCTGTATTGACCAAATAACTTCCTCATAGAACCAAATGAGCACGACCATCAATATATATCTGATTGAAGACCTGTTACAAAGATGTGGCATGGAAGACTGCAACCCCACAGATACACCCATGCGCACTGACTATAATAAAATTGCTTATCTAGACGGTAACAAGCATCATGATAAAACTCAATATCAATTCATCATAGGATCACTCTTTTATATCAGCAGATGGAGTAGACCCGATATATCATTAAGTACAAATCTCTTATCTAGACAAGTAGATGAGCCTAAAGAACAACATTGGCTTGCTATGAAAAGGTTACTCAGATATTTGCATAATACAAAAGATATGATCTTATTATTAGAACCTGATGAAGGGGTCACCCCAGAACTTATATGTTATTCAGATGCCGATTGGGCAGGGGATGAAAAATCAAGAAAAAGCACATCAGGCTTTATATACTTCCTAAATGGTTATCCCGTAGACTGGCGCGTTTGTCGTCAAAACTTCATTGCTAATTCCACGGCCGAAGCTGAATATGCCAGTGCTTCTGACGCTTGCACACTTCTCACATGGATATACAAATTAGTTTCAGATATTTGGACACAACCTTCACTACCTATCACTCTCCACAAGGACAATGAGTCCGTCATAGCCTCTTCAGTCAGGGATGATGTCAGCTTCAGATCTCGCCATATTGATATACGTTATAAAAATGTGAGAGACCTAGTTAAAAAGGGTTTTGTTGAATTTGTTCATTGCGATACCAAAGACCAAATTGCCGATTTCTTAACTAAACCTGTACTTGTGAAACACATTGGAACCACTGCAAATCAGTTGGACTGTACTTATAATTTTTTTCTTATACTTGTGTTTATTATTATTTTTGAACACTGTTCCATCACACTTGGCAATAGAAGGGGTCTGTCAGATATTGCCTGCATATGATGCACCAGAGACTAGAAGGAGCTAAGTCTTTACAGACATCACATGTGACTATATCAGCCAATATACTCTCTTATTGGACTCTTACCTAGAAACCACTTGGATATCTTCCCCTTTTTTCCCTCTCTCTCATCTATCTCTCAGCGAGACAACTCGTGAACTTCTCTCTCCTCTCAACATCTGAGTCATATAGTTAGGGTAAAAATGTAACAGGACACCCTGTTCATTATCGTATGCATGTATATATTTGTAAATAATAAAAACAACCTTTTGAACCTGAAGCTGTATTGCCCAAATAACTTCCTCACAGAACCAAATGAGCACGACCATCAATATATATCTGATAGTAAACTTGAGTAATATGACAAGCACTACAACGACAATATTGAGAACAGGAAAGAAAACAACATCAAGCCCATCACTAACACTCTCATCCCCATCAGGTGAGAGAACAATAGAAGGAATACTGGGGACAGAAAATATCATAATAGCATAATATCAAACATGCAAACTATGCAGACAATATTATTGGCCATTCAGGAATTGATGATGAAGATGCAGGAAAAAATGTCTAAAAATCATATAGAATTGAAAGGAGATATGAATAAATTGGACAATAAGATAGAGACAATACAACAAACCATTGAAAAAAATGAAGAAAGAACAAAGACAGTGGAAGTGAGGTTGGAACAAATGGGGAAAAATGTGGACGTGGTAGACAAAAAATTGATGGCAATGAATAAGGGACTCGAAGAATCAATTATCCACCTGGAAATTGAGAGAGCTGCATTCTATCTAAGATTCTAGAATGTAATGGAAGAAAAGGAAGAAGACTTGGGCACTATTATGGCAGGGCTGATAGCGGGAGTGTTACAAAGGGATAGGCAAGAAATATTATTGGAGAATGAAGACGCGTACTGAATTCACACAAACTACGCTAGGCGCAATAGACTGCCATGAGAAGTTCATATAAGATTTGCAAGAAAGAAAGTCAGACATAATTTATAAGATTACAAGAGATGACTCAATGATTTATAAGGAATAAGAAATATGAACACTAAAACAAGTCCCGAAGAAAGTAAGAGAACAGAGAAGAGACTATAGGTTTCTCACTGCACAGTTGATTAAAAGAAATATACTATTTAAATGGTTAATCCCAGAAGGGATGTTGGTATCATGGCAGGAGAGAAAGATCAAGATAGATAATCTAGACAAGGCACAAGAACTCTATGATCAGCTGGAGAGGGTGGAAGAAGAGAGCAATAGTAAAGAGGAATTAGAATCTAGAAGTCAGGAAGACCAGCAACAGGAGCTAAAAGAAATAGAACTGGAGATAGAAAGCAAGGAAGAAAAGGGACAAAGGGAAGGAGAAGGAGCGGGTTTGAGAACACAACCACAAAGAGATGTTAGAATCAATAGAAGACAGAAACCAATATATTAGTAGAACAATGGAAGAAGAAATTAGGCTAATATCGATTAATGTTAACAGATTAAATGCCCCTGCTAAAAGAAAACAAATACTAACAAAATTAGCAAAACAAGGTATAGATATAGTGTACCTACAAGAGGTACATATAAAAGAGCAGCATAGAAAATGTTTGGAATTCCCAAAATTAGGAACACTATACACAGCATTAGGGGAATAGCGGTATATATCAGGGAGGGAATAAAGGCTAAATTAAAATATCAAGATATAGATGGAAGAATTTTAATGATAGAACTACAAATTGGGCAGAAATCATGGTTGTTGGTGACAATTTATGCCCCAAATGAGAATCAAAAAGAATTTTACAGCAAATTACACAAAAAACTTAAAGAAATGGAACAGGAAAATATTTGCATGGTAGGAGACTACAATGCGGTGGTGAATGAAAAAAAAGGACTATGTTAGCAGTATGAAAAATAAAAAGAAACAAAAAATACTACCAGGATCATTCTTTGATATGGTACATGAACTCAATGTATTCGATCAGTGGAGGGAATTGAATAAAAAAAAAAGGGAATACACTTTCTTCTTGAACCCACATAAATCCTGGTCCTGATTAAATATGGCATGGATGAATGGAGATGTAGGAAAGGATATAGAAACAATGTCAAATACATGGGCTAACCACAATCCCTTAAAAATAATTTGGAAAGGACAGAAAAAAGTTAGGAGAAGGTGGACACTGAATCCCCATATTTTAAAGGAAAAATAATTTATTTTAAAGATTAAAAAAGCAATGGAATTATTTTTTATAGAAAATACAAAACAACCAACATCATTGCAAATTATATGGGATACAGCTAAAGCGTACCTAAAGGGTATAGCGATAGCTTATATAGCAAAAAGAGAGAGAGAGAGAGAGAGAGAAAGCAAATGCAAAATACACTGCAGGAGAGATTAAAAAATTAGAACCTAAATTACAAAGGGAGCCCCAGGATGAAAAAATTAAAGGGAAAATGGTTCTGGCTAAACATAAACTAAATATAGTGGAGCAAGAGGAAAGGGCAAAGGAATTGAAAGTGGCAAAACAAATTTTTTTTGAACATGCAAATAAGCCCGGGAGGTGGCTAGCGTATAAATTAAAAAAGGATAGGGAAAAAAGATTGATTCAGGAATTACAGGATGAAAATGGAGAGTTACATTACAAAATGGAAAAAAACAAAAAAAATAATCCAGAATTACTTTAGAGGTGCTATATAAAAAAGAAGAAATAGACGAAGAGAATATAAAACAATACTTAAAGGTTAATGGTTTGCCAGAACTAAAAGAAGAGCAGAGGGAAATATTAAATAAAGAGATACAGCCACAGAATTAAGAAGAGCAGTGCAAAAACAAAAAAGTAATAAAACCCCGGGGCCAGGGGAGGTATATAAGAGGACTTCCAGGGGAGGTATATAAGAGTTTGTATGAAGATTTTGAAATGATACTACTGGAAGTGTGTAATGATATATTGGAGAAGGCCAAATTAACAGACTCCTGGACTGAAGTTTATATATCCCTTATTCTAAAAGAAGCTACAGACCCCAAACAAATAAAAAATTACAGGCCAATCTCACTGTTGAACACAGATTACAAAATTTTTACTACTATAATTGCGGAAAGGAAATTAATATTAAATGAAATAATACATTCAGACCAAAATGGTTTTTTACCTACAAGACAAATTAGGAACAATATAAGAATGGTGTTAAATGTCTTAGAGTACTATAAAGCAAATCCTGAAAAACAGGTACCACTAATATTTTTAGACGCCCAGAAAGCATTCAATAATCTTAATTGGCAGTTTTTGTTCCAACAGATCAAAGATATGAGATTTGGAGGGAAGTTCAAGAAAACAATAAAGGCGATATACATGACACAAAAAGCTAGTGTGATAATTAATTTGGATAACACAGAGAAATTCGAAATAAACAAAGGAGTAAGACAGGGATGCCCAATGTCACCTCTGCTTTTCAACTTGACATTAGAAGTGCTGCTAACCCAAATTAGATACAATAGAGAGATAAAAGGACTAAAGGTAAAAAAAGAAGAACATAAGACACAGGCATTTGCGGATGACCTAGTGTTCTTCATAGAAGAGCTGCTAGAGACAGGAAACACCTTAATGAATGAAATAGAAAAATTTGGGACAGTGGCAGGACTGAAAATTAATACAGACTAAAATATTAGTAAAAAATTTAACTGAAAAAGAAAAAGGATTAGAAAAAGATTTGGGATTGCAAATTGAAAAAAAGATTAAATATTTAGGAATTTGGCTTACTGTAAGATGTTCTTCAATAAAAGATAATTATAAAAAACTGATACAACAAGTGAAAAAAGATTTAGAGATTTGGGGAAATTACAGTTATCACTACTAGGAAGGATAGCAGTGATTAAAATGAATATATTGCCAAAATTATTATATCTATTCCAGACAGTCCCTATAAAATTGGAAAGAATATTCTTTGAGGAATTAAATAAAATAATTTAAAAATTTATTTGGTTGGAATACAAGGAAAATCAGCTGAAGATGTTTTACAGATAGAATCTGTCACCGACAAGACTGGCAAAGATATACCCGAACAATAGTGCAACATGTTGGAAATGTAAGAAATCCCATTTATGTTTATAAATGAACATATAATCATTTATGGTGGACGTGTCCGGCAGCAAAAAAAAATTGGTCAAATATTAAGAAATGGATAGAACAAATAACAGAACAGCAAATAGAAAAGAAGCCAGAAACATTCTTGTTAGGAATTTTTACAAAACCATATTCCAAAGAAATAAAATATTTGATGGTACACATCTTAACAGCAGCATGAATAACTTACACAAAGAATTGGAAACAGGAAAAATCCCAACTGAGGAAGAACCGATAGATAAGATTTTATAGTGGACTGAGATGGACAGATTAACAAAAGAAATTAAGGAAAAAGAAGAGACAGATTATTATAGAATATGGAATAAATGGTATAATTGGCTCAAGACTAGAAATAAAGAATAATAATTATAAGGAGAGATTAGAAGTACAAAATATATATACAACAAATGTATGAAGTGGAATAAAAATGTATATAACATTAATGTAGAAATGTGTAATATTAAAGATATAATTAAAATACATAGATCTCTATAGGGGGAAAGGGAAAAAAAGAATGAGGGGAAGAAGGAGTAATAGATTAATATATAGGGGAAGAAGATAAAGTAATAGATGGAAGACCACTATGAAACAATGCTTTAAAAATGATAAGATATTTATATGTTGTATGTTGTGTAAATGTCAAATATGTGTTTTAATAAAATTACAAATTTTAATTAAAAAAATTATTTGGTTGGGTAAGAAAGCACGGATAAATATGAAAACGTTACAAGATAATAGAAGCAGAGGTGGCTTTGGACTCCCAAAATGGGAACTTTATTATCAAGTTACGGGGCTATTATGGATCAGAGATTGAATAAACTTAAGACAATAAAAGGGTTTTAATGATTGAAGGACATGACCTATAGGCAGGTTGGCATGCCTTCCTATGGGATAAACATAATAAGGCATACTCATCTTTTTACCAACATCAAATAAGAGAAGCATTGATATGGACATGGGGAAAGGTTAAAAGGAAATATTATATGAAATTGCCAAACTGGGTTTCACCAATAGAGGCAACGATTTATCTGAACACATTAGATAAAAAAAAGATGATAAGATATAAAGAACTATTAGATAGCCAGGGGAAGCTTAAATCAAATGAAGAATTAAAAGAACAGGGTATAATTATTGACTGGTAGCCATATCTACAGACACAGTCGAGATATAGAAAAGATATGGAAGAATATGGAATTCAAGGGGTACCACAACAATTGGATAGAATATTGACAGGCAAGGGAGAAAAATTTATAACAAAAGCATATAAATATCTATTAGAGGTAGAAATGGAAGAAGAAATAGTGAAGGGTCCAATAATAGTATGGGTACAAAATGTAGGCCGTAATATAAATTTAGAGGAATGGAAAAAATTATGGAACAAAAACTGTAAATTAACATTGTCAACTGCATATAAAGCAAATCAGAACAAAATGTTTTATAGGTGGCATTTAACACCAGCGTGATTGGCTAAAATGTACACAAATATGAAACCGGACTACTGGAAGTGTAAATATAAGGACGGAACATTTTATCACATGTGGTGGCAATGCCCCAAAGCAAGGAAATATTGGGAATAGATAAGGAGATGGTTACAGGATATAACAGGAGAACAAATTGAATTTAAACCTGAATTATTTTTATTAGGAATAATTAATCAAAAGATAAAGAAGCAGCTCCAATGTATCATTTTACATATAGTAACAGCAGCACGAATTGTTTATGCCCAATGTTGGAAAATTGAAAATATACCAGCCAACGAGAGGATTATTCATAAGATATTAGAATGTGCCGAGATGTATAAGCTCACATTAGAAATAAAAGGCAAGGAAGAACAGAATTTTACGAGGTTTGGAGTAAGAGGTATAAGTGGTTAGAACTGAGAAACAAAAATGTATAGAAATAAATGTAGATAACTGTAAGAGACACACAACACAGTACTGTTAAAAAACGCTTATTGTTATGTAAATTGGAAAAATGGAAAAAAGAAAAGAAAATGGAGCTTGTGAGGGCCGCCCGCAGCCCTCACAAGCTCCGTTTTTGCTGGCAGAGGCATTGCAGGCCAGTCTTTTGCTGTATCCAGGGCAGCCCCATGGGCAAGATCTAAGCACACCATGGGTCGGATCCAGTCCCTGAGTTTTACATCCCTGGTCTAAAATTTGTAAAACTGCTAAAAAAAAAACTGTTTAAAAAAATCTCATGACAACAATGTTCATTTGCAAACAGAAACAATTAATCTTTTACAGAAAAAGCATGAAAAAGTTAATCCTCTCTGTTTGCAAATGAACATTGTTGTCATGAGTTTTTTTTTTAACCCTGGTAACACCATTTAAAACTCTGATCCATACCTACTAGGTAAGCTCTTTCTTATAGGTACTTCAGATTCCAGAATCTCAAAATTTGTCCATGATTTGGGAGCCAAAAGTGTCCCGAGATTGAAGGGATAACCATACTTAGTATATCATCATTGCAAAAATTGTGGACATGTGCATATACCCAACACTTTGGTGACAATGTGGGTTTTTTTTCTAGAGTTATGCTTGGGAGATGACAAGATAACTCTAGGAGAAATAAATACTCCACAGAATTATTCCCAAGCACTGTGTCTTAGGCAAAAAATATTTGCCTCAAAAGACAATACTTTTAGTATGTGTAAAAATATGCACATTTTTCCCTTACTGAAATTTAAAAACAGCATCTTCCATTAAGTAATTTCAGGAACAGAGAAACCCAGCAATATAGAGGAGAAATAAAAAAACGTTAATGTAACAGAGGAGTTTCCTATTAGATGAAACTTATTTTATTCAAATATTTGAAGTATCATGGATTATAGATGTATTATTTCTTTAATGCTAGCAAACTCATGATTTGCCACAAAAATGCATCATACTAGGGCATCTCTCATGTCATAATTTAGATAATATTTTTCTTCAAACACATACAATGGAAGTCTCTAAATTTGTTTTTATTTGCTCTAAGTGATTACTGGGAGAATAAAATAATTTCAACAATTACGATGCACTCATCCTTTCAACACAATGTTCCCACAATTATTTAAAATCAGTTAAACTCACCAGTAGCTTCAGTCACAAAATCCATACAATATTTGGATCTCACTAAAGAAATTTCTTCCAAGGGGAGAAAAAAAATAAGAGCTCAAACGGCAGGATTTCTAGATGATATATTTATATTTCCATTAATAATGATCCATTTCTAACAAAAGTGTCACTCAACTTACAAAAATCTGTAGTCCATTCTCACAGAAAGCGACTGAACTGTATCAAGAAGAAAGCTGCAAATGAAGCTTCCTGTAAGTCTATTTAGATAATGGTTTAAATCACATTTCAGTTTCCTGTGAGCCTATTTGGGTATCAGCCAATTCTGAAGGCAGTTTTCTTGAACAAAAAAACAACTTTCCCAAGAGCTTTTCTAAGTCCAGACCCAAATTCAAATAGGTACTAGTGTATTTTAACTATAAAATCATTTTGGCTGAACAGCAGAATGTAAAACAGGACTACTGGCCTTCAAAACTCTGGGCTGCATCAATTAAGAATCTTCTGTATCCAATGCCATCTAACTGTTGCATGGATTTTTTACAGTCCAAATCGGGTAATCCTAAAACAGAGGTAGTCAATAAATGAAATAAAATAGCCAGAGATTTTGGACACTTTAGTCTAGGGGTCACCAACTTTTCGTGCCTCAGAGACCACTAAATTCATAATTTTAAATCCCGTGAACCACTAATATGATCTGCCTAATGACCGGCTGGATGGGCGTGGCTAGGTGGTCATGTGACTGGGTGGAAATGGCCACCTTGATGTCACTCATGTAGAGGGGCGCCTCGCCAGCCTCTACTTGCCTCTCCCCTCCCCCCCCACTCCTGGCCTCTCTGCCCGGGCTCCTTAGGGCCCCAATAGGAAGCAGCCACCATGAGAAAGAGTTGGCAAAAAAACTGGCTCAGTTCAAATTGGATGTGACCCAGAAGGAGGCTCAGCAGAAGCATCTCAATGGGGACTACGAGCATAGGCTTTCCAAGCAGAGGGAAGACCTGTGGGAGTGCAAGGCCAGGTATAGGCACCTGAAGGCTCAGCGGGCTGAGATGGTCAGCCAGTTCCAGGCCATGATACAGTCTCACTGGAACAAGGCCCTCTGGCTCTTCACCACGAGTGGCACTTCCCTCCAGCCTTCACCCAAAGCCTCACACCAGGAGGCTGAAGCAGACCCCAAGTAATTTCTGCCTCCCTCTGCCCCACACAAAAAGACCCCGAAGGAGGAGACAACACAAGTCTCTGCAGCAACACAAGCATTCGTTGCACGTATCCTGCAACGTAGTTTGGGGACCCCTGATCTAGTGCAATATAAAAAATGGAAATAAGTTTTCTGCAGACCACTAAAATTTTCTCGTGGACCACCAGTGCTTTAGTCAACTGACTTCAAACAGTTAGCAGAGGAACATATCACTTATTGGAAAAAACATGTGTGGCTGCCACCTGTTTCCACATATATTAGTTATACCCTCAAGTCCATCTTCTCAAATGTTGCTTTTTTCACTATTATATACTTGTTGAGATAAAAAAAAGCTTTCTGTTCAACTAGTTGATTATTAAAGGATATGTAACAGCCAATCTGACACACTTGAGAAGTATTAAAGTATAAGAATGTTTTACTGATTAAAAATAAGCTATAGCTCACTCTCAGGAAAATCTATTTACTCATTTATCTTTACATTTCAAATAACAGTAGGCCCTGGTATAAACTGTAAACACCAGAACTGCTTTCAAAACATAAAGCATTTGTCTAAACTCCAAACTCATCAATTAAAGTATGCAATCATGAATTAAAATCCTTAAATTGACTAAGATTGATTAACTGAACAAAGTTTCTTTCAGGTTTAATGAAAAGGCTAAGAAAGCACAGCAATAGTTACTGCCTATTCAAGCAAATAACTTGATTATTTCCTTTTATTGCTTTAGCTGTGGTCCCACAGACAAATTTGTGGCTCATACAGTTATAATTCACTGAATTAGCTGATTTGAGCAATTCAGGAGAGACGTTGTCAGTGCAAAACATTTTAAATAATAGCTTTCTTAAGAGGTTACAGAAAGAAATTTTCAAATTGTTCACATATATCAGCAGAATCTGGGGGGAAAAAAAGCTGTATATTGTACGTGGATATCTACAGTGACTAAATTAAGTCAATGTTAGGCTATAGATGAATTTATAAGTTAGCAGCCAGTGGTATTATTTCTGCACAAAATAGTTTTTAATTCCTTTGTTAAAAACAGGAAACTTTCAAATATACTTCATTGTCATCAAACTTCTATCATATTGGGGGTGTGTGGGAGGAGGGGAGGGAGGAAGGACAAGCGTTAATTACAAACCAGAAGCAGACTGAGAAACGAAACTGAAGAAATTCACTCCTATTTTCAAAACTGCAAGCTAAATACCATTAAGAGCAATGCATATATATATATATATATTAAACATATATATTTATTTGAAATATTTTTATCCTTTTTAGCCAAGAATAGGTTATATGCAGTTTGTTCATTTTTTTAATGATTTGTTCCACAATTATAGCTTTTTGTTTGCTTTTTAAAATGAGTATATTAAAGTCCAATGAACAATGAAATTCTAATGCCAGTTTAGGGGTAAGTATAGGATCACAAATACTGCAGGTATCCTACATAAGAAATATGCATCACTGATGTAACTCTTGTACAAAAAAGAGCATGCTTACAGATGAAGTAATTAGTGGGAGAACATAAGAAACAACAGCATAGGCATGACAGCAAGATGCTCCAAATAATTAAAGCCTTTTTGAGTGGTTTTGCATGCAAAAACAGGTATTGTATCCCTGCTGAGATATTCCTAGAGCTTTGCTTTACTCTCAGCTGACCATTTTAATATTACAAAGATGTATGCCTTCAGCCATTTTGGCTCCTATGATTTACTTGCTGTTTTAGAACAAAAGAAATTGAAATCAATACATTTCATATTTCAAAATTGTATCTTTCTGCATTTCTCCCACTAGTAGCTTTTACATCTGAATAACCTTAGTAATAATTTGTAATTTTTTTGTTCAATAAATTATTTATTATGAATCATTATAAATTCTGGTTAGAACTAATATAAAATGCTGCACTATAATATTATTATACAGAACACAAGTGGACACTAATAAAACTACATGCCTCATCATTAAATGTTAGTTTTAATTTGCTTTTGCCAAATGTAGGCATGAAATTAAATCCTGAAAAGATACCCAAGTCAAGAGGAATTTCTATTGTTCTTTTCACATCTCACACATCTTATTCTCTAGCCTAATAGAAGAAAAATGCAGATCATTAAGAAATATTTATTTTCACATTGCATTTTATCTCCAAAGCACAGCAGCTTCCTCAAAGAAGCTGTTTTGTTTTTCCCCTGTTTGTGCTGAGCTCTCCTTAACTGAATAAAGAGGATATTTTCGTTATTATTTCAGAAATATGTCCAGAGACAAAAAAGAAGGAAAAAAGCCATGGCAGAGTAGATGAGGGCGGTGCTTTTATCACTAAGTTACAGTATCCCTGGATGGAGGCTGAGATTAGTATGCCTATTTTAGAACTCATTGAAGTCGTGCTCCAATAATCTTAATCAGAAATATAGTGGATGTGAAAAAGAAGAGGTAGCTCCCGACAAACAGAACATACATCCGCACGCCCACACACAGGCATACCATGTTTCCACTGTAAAAAAAATTAACACAAGCTTTTTATTTGCAACAGATAGCTTTACAGAACAGGGTGTTGCCCCACTCCAAACAGAATCTAACCATTTTCACCATTCTAGTCCATAGACACTTCACACATCTGTTTCCTCAACAGCCTTGCCAAGCTAAAAGGCTGATACAAATCTTTTGTGTTTCTATCTAAATTGTTTTATTTAAAATGAAGAATTTTCAGCTGGAACAAGAATCATTAAAAACTGGATCCTTTCTTGCTAGACAAATGGGAAAATACAAGATTTTTTTTTCCAGAAATGGTGTGTGGAATCAATTCTTGCCCTTAACAACAAAAACATCACCAGGTAGAGACTATCCTGATGTGGCACATGAGAACGTATTTTCCCCAGCCCTGTGCAACTTCAGAAAGCAACCCTAATTTGGAACAGGAGACTGAGATGGTAGGATAATAGATAACCCCCACACACCCTGTATATACTAAAGGCCATCAAATGGGTATGGTAGTTGGAAATATTTTTACGACCTCATACATCCTGAGGGCATGCAGTTCAGGACAGACTTAGAAGGATTATTTTCCCTACCAAATTGCCACCCATTAGCATTAGTAAACATTAGTAAATCTCTTTCAATACCATGGCAAGGTTAAATTAAGCAAGAAGGCTACTTTAGCCTTTGCGCCTAATTTAATGGCCTAATCTGCATAGGAAGTTGAAAGTCTGTCAAAAGGAACAGAGGAATTCTAGGTTCAAAGGGAAATTTTTGCTTCCTGCCAAAATGGCAACCTGATAACAAAGAAGGGAAAAAGACTTTGCAACATGTTATTTGCATCTCTAATTTAAAGCACTACTTAAAGAGTAATTTTTCTCTGGCTGCTACACCACAGATCAGAGGGAAAAAGGCAGACCTGAATATAATGGGGAAATGCACAGAAAATGCTGTATACTGTGGCATTCCCTGGATCTCACAGCTTTTATCACAATTACAAAAGCAGTGTCATGCTGTCACACTGCAAGCTATGCCCCTTTGGGGCATATGTACAGCATCCTATCACACTCAGAAAAAGATTGGAATTTGCGTGGTGACACCGTGACACTGCTTTCATCAGTCAATCCCCAGTTCTTCCCATGGCTACTGCTAGTTGAAATATATAGGTTGACATATATAGCATTTACCTGAACATCTTTGCTGGTTCAACTCAGGGTTATACTGTAAGTTATTCTTCTAGGTAGGCAAAAATGAAGGCACACATTCCTTTTAAATTTCAGTAGGAAACATGTTTACATGGTTAAATCCTTTTCCATGACAAAAAAACAACAGAAAAGAAAGGGAGGGGAGAAGGAGGGGGGAAGGCCTGTATGTAGAAAGCATTATGTTACACAAGTTAAAATCCCTGCATTTTACAGTGTGTTGACGTATACAATCATTGTATTCTTGGAACATCACTTCTTCTGCAAGCTATTTAATATTTTGTGTGTGTGTGTGTGTGTGTGTGTGTCTGTGTCTGTATATCTGTCTGTCTACCAAATTGATAGTAACTCTGTTTTATTAAGTCACAATTCTTATTTCTTGTAAGGGAAGCCAATACTGTAATCTCAATTTATGAATAGTTCTCAGCATAAAATTTAAACAATATTCTAGATATTCGGCCAGAAACATTCCTCCATAGGTTTTTATCACAATGACTTGCATGATTAATCTCTTTATTCCAAGGCTAGTTTGGATTTCATATGAAAGAGCTAAGTTTCAAATAAGTTCTAATAAAATGCATTTTCAAATCCATTTTGATAATTTTTACCATTATAACATCCTTTTATTGAATTAAAGTTGGTTCTACAACTTTCTCAGCATAATTTGAAAGTCCAGAAATGTCCTCATTCTATTCATCCCATTGGTGCTTAGAGATGCATTTATCTCTATTACCCAAAACAATTTCAAATGACAGAGGCTCAATTATCATAATTTTAGTTAATGCTGAAGAGAGATGTGCAAAATAGCACTATTATAACAGCAGCATTATATATCTGGGCTCTTTTATAATGAGACACAACCATATGGATCAGTCTTAAGCCAGTAGTTCTCAAGTTACAACCATTCATACAACAGTCATTTGAAATTGCAGTAGTGTTGAATGAATGGTACTTACGCCTTGTCCCCAAACTTAATGGCTGTTGCAGTTGTCCCTGATCAGAATTTGGACGCTTGGCAGTCTGGCCACACTTACAACTGGAAGGTTACTTCCAACACACACACCTACCTATCTCTTTCCCCCATCTGCCCTTTTGACCTGCTGCACTTTGTAACGCCTGCTGTTCTGCATTCCATCATCCCCAGCTGACCTTCACTGTCTTCTTGTTCCTGCTGCTAATGAGGTATATCCACCTCACCATTCACAAGGAAACTGCTAAATATATGAGCTGGTGATTTTCTTGCAGGATCAGGGGATGATGCCTCATATGGCCAACAGCTGCCTTGTGAAGGGGCAGGTTGGGCATACCTTGACAAGAGGAGGAGGAGGATTAACTGGGGTAGTGGAGTGTAGGGTGAAGGCTGCAGTTGGGGAGGGGGCTTTTATTCCATGTTCTTAGCTGAGCCCCAGAATTCTTGGATAGCTCAGGCTTTGTGCAACCCTTAGGTCTGCTAAAGCTTTACACTACACTGCAGTTCAGCAGCTGTTTGCCACCCACAAGGCAGGGTACAAGCAACCTACAGGGCAGAATGAGTGGGGGAGGGAGGACAGGCAACTGAGCAAAACTGAAGGGGACCAGGGTGGATAAAAATCAATGATTTTTAAAAAAAAATTAAAAAAATCAAAAAATCTTTATTTAAATCGGATTTTTTTTATTTAAATTGGATTTTTTTATTTAAATCAGATTTTTTTGATTTTTATCGAATTTATTTTAATAAAAAACTTTTGGGGTAAAAATCTATCGTAAGATAGTTTTCTATTTAAGATACATAAATAATTTAGTTTATTCAGCATGAAATGGAGCTTAGTTATGTAGCACAAGGCTCTATATTCTGCAACACTGGGACTATCGGTGAGTCAACAGCGGGTCAAAGGAGTAGCAGATGACAGTTGCTCTTTAAAAATTATGATTTAAATCGAGTTGATTTAAATCAAGTCTTTTTACTAGTGATTTAAATCAACTCGATTTAAATCAAATCCACCCTGAAGGGGACCAACTGTCTTATTTCGGAAGAACTGAGTCTTAAGGCTGAGTGGGATCAGAATTCAGAAATGAATTCAATCAGGGCAGGTTAACAATAGCAACAGGGAATGCCAAGATTCCCATTGCCAAGCAGGTTTACAACTACATTGGCAAATGAAATTCTGGCCCCAGTTGCATTTGTAGCTTGAAAACTACTTGTATTAAAGGTTTTCTGTATCCAAGATGGTAGAAATGAACAAGTGGATGGATGCAAAACATTTTAATTTGAAGATTGCTTTGTTAATCACATTCAAAACTACCCCACTCAATGTAGTGGTTTTTTTTTTTAAAGAAATCAGCAATTCCAGAGGCTATTGGCATCATAATTTCAACAGGAACCACAAGGCTAGAAAAACAGACTAATATCTACATTTCACCGAGAACTTAATCATACCAGTCCACCTATTTATATCCCAACTGAGTTGAAAACTGAGTTCACGTGATCCTTGCCCACACTGGGATACAGTTTCGGATATCCCCCAAATAAACTCCTAATATTTACTTTTACATCAGCTAGATATCTAGATACATATTTAGTGAAACTCACAAGGGAAGAGAAGTTAGAAGTAATAAAATAATAATGTCAGATCAAAACTATTTACTTTCCTGTTTAAGGGATGGTGCAGTTATGCCATTCTTCTAAAACTATCTATGATCTGATCTAATTTTACATTTTAAAAGAAAAATTCACAAATTGCAAAAGACTGAAAACATAAGAAGCTACTTGTATTAGGGAAAAAAATACAATTAGTTATTCAAACTGATAAAGCTTGCAAACTTCCTGGACTGCTGACAAAGAGGGAGTTTAAATAAAATATTGCTAAATAAAATGAAACTTTGTTGAAATAAAAATGTGAGAATAACTTAGACATCAGGCACCAAAATCCATTGGCAAAGCCTCTACCATTATAATTAAATCAGAATTCCTAAAGTTTAACTGCAACTTCAGCTATTGTTTTGTTTTGTATTCTGGCAGGATGTTTAAAACAATTATGTTCAAAGAAAAAAATTCAGGGAGTATCAAGGTTTAAGTCCAAAAAGGCCAAGAGGAAATGAATGCTGATATGGGAAGCAATAGATAGTTTTTAAAAATACAGGTTTTATTTCTGTTTTACTTGAGATATGATGCAGTATTTCTTGCCATGTTACTGCCATGTTACTGTAATTTAAAAATAATTACATATTAAGCATATCATAATCAGATCCATTTCTTTTGAAAGGGAAAAGTTGAGTTGTAAAGAATAGACTATTATCTACAGGGCTATATTGTTGATTGTATGTGAACAGCTGTTAAGAATGTGGCTGCCAAACATCTGTAAACAGCTGCTCAGTCTTCCAGTTTTAACATAATCCAGAACAGCTTTCTTTCCAAATGATTGCCAACTTGAGGTTGTTCTCAAGACATATAAAAAACCCTTATGAGAATGATTATTAAATGTTCTCCAATGATGAAGAAGGTGCCAAGTAATGTTAAAGCTTGTTTGCTTTATTAAAGTTTAAAATGTGGGTGGATGGAGTAATCTTCCCAAATACACACAGGAGCCAGAGGGTTGCAGCAGTCTGGTAGTGATTCAGATCTACTTATCTTTAGACAAGTACATACACTGTACACGTAAGATTTTAATTTTAAACTCTAGCACTTGGTTTCTCAACCTTGACAATTTAAGACACATGCACTTCTCTGGAAGAATTCCTCATGCTGGCTAGGGAATTCTGGGAGTTGAAGTCCATGCATCTTGAGCTTGCCAAAGTTGGAAAATCCTGCTGTAGCATAATACTGGGGAAAATCAGCATCCTTGTCTCCAACAAAGTACTTGTCATGCCATGCAGACAATACCAATGCAGACAAGCAATGATATAATTCAGTGCAAAGAAACTTCATACTGGTAAACCCTTGACTTACAAGCATTCATTTAGTGACTATTTGAAATTACAACATCACTGAAAACAGTGACTTATCAGCTAGCCATACCCTTACTTGGATTTGAACTTGGGCTGTCTGCCTATTAGCGAATGTTAACTGCTTGAGGGCTCCTGGATTGGAGCTGAAAGGTGAAAGGGAACCAGTACGCTCCCTCCCATATTGGGGGTAGACCAAAGTAAACCATATTGTCTGCAGCAATTCAATGGGCAAATGAATATTTATAGTAGTTCTGTTTTATATCCTTGAGGGTATGTCAGTCACTAAACTATTTGATATCTTTGAATACTGCTCCAGAATGCTTTATTGCCTACAACTGATTCCCTTTTTTAATCACAACCATGTTCATTTTGGTTTACAGTACTTGTAAACAACCCCAATGTCAAAAAAAAAAAAAACTCTAAGTAACATAGAACATCCAATAAGTCCCCCTCGATCATAATAATAAATAGCAAAATCCAAAAGATTTGCTGCACTTTATTTTAGTTTTAATAGTCTGTCCTTTATATTAAATAATGATTTTAGAAAAAATGTTTCATGCTTCATATAATTTATGGAGCAGTTACATATCCAATAGCTTCTCATACCAAATTTTTACAAACAAGTGTTAACATCTGTTGCTTTGGATTTTGCAATCATTTTTTTCAGATTACCTTAAGTAACTTCTTATCAATATATACTTTATACTATATTTATGCTTCTTATAGGAGGAGATGACCTTTTGCCTTCCCTAATCAAAAGCAGCCTGCCCTTTTGCTTCTTAAGACCCACACCCTCCTTAATACTTAACACTCCTTGCTACTAGGAACCTTAGACCTGACCTTCATCCCAAATTCTTGTTCCTGTGTAATTTGAAGTGGGAAAAACTGAACTGGAAGCTCTAACAATAGATATTTGGATCTGTAATTATTTAATTAAAGAAGGGCCAACTGCAGATAACACAACTACAGCAAGAACAGAAACACCTGCTTGCCAGGGGCTATGATTGCCGAAGATCAATGATTTATATAGACTTTGGAGATGCTGGTTACTAGACAGCAGGGTGGATAAAAATCAATGATTTTTTTTAAAAAAATAAAAAAAATTGGATTTTTTTTATTTAAATCTGATTTTTTTGGATTTAAATCGGATTTTTTTTTTATTTTTATCGAATTTATTTTAATAAAAAACTTTTGGGGTAAAATCTATCGTAAGATAGTTTTCTATTTAAGATACATAAATAATTTAGTTTATTCAGCATGAAATGGACCTTAGTTGTGTAGCATGAGGCTGTATATTCTGCAACACTGGGACTATCGGTGAGTCAACAATGGGTCAAAGGAGTAGCAGAGATGACAGTTGCTCTTTAAAAATTATGATTTAAATTGAGTTGATTTAAATCAAGCCTTTTTACTAGTGATTTAAATCATGATTTAAATTGAGATTTAAAGCAACTCGATTTAAATCAAATCCACCCTGCTAGACAGGAACAAGGAGAGAAAGAGATGAATCAAATGGCAACACATCAATTGCAGAATCAAATATAAACTTAACCTTGTAAGGTTTTTACATATTTGCCAATATATATATTTAGGTCATCCAGCTGCCTCCGAAAGCAAGTTCATCAGTGCAGCATGGGAATTATGAAAATTCCTGCTCATTGTTCAAGAATGAATTGGGCACTCAACCAGGGGTTAAATTCACTTACCTTCCCTATTGGTTTGCAAATGTGTCCACGCCGTGTGTGCTCACTCTGCTTGTGCGCACCATTGTCTGTGCATGCGCAATGCCTTCTGCACATGTACAGATGCTTAAAATGTTGCAAAAAAGCAATGTCATGATATCTGTGCAGGTGGGCGGAGCCTCTTGCAGCCGCCACTACCGGTTCGCCCGAGCGGTTCAGCCAGAGAGAACTGGCTGAATTTTACCCCTGCACTCAACATGGCTAATTGTTTTAGCTACATCACATCCATTCCAAACATTTTTCACTCTTTTTTTAAAGTCATGAACACACTTTGTAACACTTCTGTGCGTAAAGACTTCCCTTATATATTTCAAGTAGTTTTCAGTCTTAGGATCACAATTGGATCCTGAATTTCTATTGCTAAGCAGGGCAAATGGGTTGCACCCAGTTTTATTACCTTTTTCTTGCCACGGTTATTTAGTGAATCTGGCTTTCGCCATTTTTGCTTGAAGTAAGCTGGCTGAGGTGGTCACAAATAGCGATTACATAACCTTAGGACACTGCAACTATCATAAATTCATGCCAGTTACTAAGCACCTGAATGCTGATCACATGACTATGGGGATTCTGCAATGGCCATAACTGTGAGGATTTTAATTTTTTGTTTTAAATTCTCAAACAGCATAGGTTGCCAGAGTCACCAAAGGAATAACAGAAAGAATGGGAAGAGACCTTGGAAATCTTCTAATCCAGGGGAATCAAACTCGTGGCTTCATGTCATCACATGAAGTATCGTGATTTTTTTCTCCTTTGCTAAACCTGGGGTGGGTGTAGCCTCCACACAACACATCTGGTCTGCAGGCCGTGAGTTTGACACACCTGTTCTAGTCCAACCATTTCAGGCAAATGAAATGGCAGATCTCCTCTTAAAAACCTTCAGTGTCAGAGCACCCACACTTCTGGAGGCAAATCATTCCACTAATTAATTGTGGAGATTGTTTGTGATTAATTAAGGAGAAACTATAGGAAAATGTATCAGACCAGGAAGAATATGTCCCAATAACAAACCAATGGAATCAATAATCAAATTCTACCCTCGATTAAGAGTTGATTAAGGCCAAGTTGGTTTTCTCTGTTTCTGAAAATGACTTCACTGTTTCTTCTGCCTTGCTCTTTCTCCATTTTACTTCTCTTTGCCATGTAATCATACAGACACTTATGACATTAAGCTTTTTTAAAAACAGAAGATTTTCTATTTTAATCCTACCACAGACAAAGATAGGTGTATCTGATCGGTGTAGGTTTTCTAACATAAATACTTAGAATTATTGAACTGATCCATTATGATTCAACATAAACATTCAGAAATACTGAAGTGAGACATCACAATCCCAGAAGCAAAGCTTGACTCCTAAGAGTTGAGATACCAATAGAAAGGAACAATGTTATGACTAGGTTTGAAACCCTGGCAGCTGTGAGAGAAGTGCTAGGAAAGTCCTTTGCCTTAAACATCTTGAAGAATTGATGTCAGCCGGAAGAGACAATATCATCCAAAATGGAACAAGGATTTCAGTCAAAACTGAATCAAGATTCCTTTGTTCATAAACAAAACTCCAAACTTTTTTGCACTCTAATATATGTGATATCCCTAATTCTATCTCTATCTATCAGCAATGACATAATTACCAAGCTATCAATACAGGTTTTATTAATACAATGTTTTGACCAGTAGTGGGTTTCACTTACCTTGCAACCAATTCGGAACTGTGAGCACTCGCCCATGCGCAGAACCTTCTGCACATGCGCAGAGCGTCCGTGATGATGTCCGGGTGGATGGGCGGAGCTTCCCGCCGCCGCTGCTACCAGTTCACCCGAACCGGGGCGAATCGGTAGAAACCCACTACTGGTTTTGACCTATTATTATGTATTATGCTTGAATATACCCCTTCCACATAATTGTATTTTACCCCAATATAAAGCCAGATGGCAGTGGTTGCAGTGGTTTTGTTTTTCGAACAACTCTAAAGATGCATCCTACTGAAATATTTCAGAGCTTAAACTGTTATTAGTTTTAAAAGAAACCATGAATGGAAGACTTACAATTTCCACTTTGTTACTCGGAAACTCATAGTACAACCAATATTAAATGCTAATATTATAAAGCTATGTTGTATTCTTTGCCTAAGCAAAAGACAGAATAGAAAATAACACCCTGTATATCTTATTTTCAATAAACTCAGATGGCCTAATATAAGAAGTAGAGCAAGTTGATGAAACAATCTTGATTTAAAATACCTACCCTGTGAGGGCAATTTTACACATTATTTGCAAGACATTGTGATAATCTCTTATCAAATTATTAAACTAAATGTATCTGTCATAGGAAAAATTTCTCTAATGCTACAACACACAATTTTCTTGTTTACATCTAATCATAGCATCATCTTCCCTGGGGTAAACAGCCACTTGCTTCAGAGAATAACCAAGAATTATTGGTGCATATGAGAAATAGAGACCGTGAGAAGAAAGTCTTTTATCAGCAACTTAGTACAGGACGAATACATGAACACTTGCCATTAGACATCCTTTGAACTTTGCATACCTGCTATGAATATGTATATATAATGGCAAACTAGAGTTTATGAGTGTATGGAAAACTACCAAGATGGAGCTTGCATAAAGGAGGGAAGTGGGAGCATCTGTAGAGAAGTTCAACGTATATAAAAAATCATTGAGACTTCATTTGTGCTGTCATGGCTGCTATCTTGACTTTTTTTTAAAAAAAAAACTTCTTCTCTGTATACTGCTGGACATGGGGGACAGGAAACAACACAGATATGTGGTTTTGTTGCAGCCCATAGTTGTATTCTGAATCAGAAAAAAGAATTGGAAGCAATAATTTGTCCTACTCTAATAACTGATAATGCAAAGCATCTGCAAACTCCAGTAATAAAAGTCAAAAAAGCCCAATGAAAGATGGGACTACAATTACATATAAAGAAAATCGAACTATGACAACAGGTAGCCTCAGAAAAGACAGTGAAGATATAGAAGTGGTAGTGGTAGTTGAGAAACACACCACAGACTAGCACTTGCTGGAGCAGCCATGAAGGCCTCAAAAAAGATATTCAGATCCTGTTGTGAGTTTATTCCTACATTGATCAGAACAGAACAATTATATTTCCCCTACGGAAGTAAAATTTGGACTTTAAAAAGGCAGGATTGCAAAAGTATTGATGGTTTTGAACTTGGGTGTTGGAGAGGATGCCATAAAATATCATCGGGAGCCAAGAAAACAAATAGATCACCAAACAAATCAATCCAGAGTTCTCACTCAAGACACAAAAGACCAGGCTCAAATGAGCATTTTTCTCAGAGCTGGGGTGGGCGTGGCCTGCATGTGACACATCAGGCCCATGGGCCACCAGTTTGACACTCCTGGGTTAAGGCATAGATCACCTTGTAGAACATCTATCTGATCACTAGGAGTCAAAAGCAATTTAGTGGCACATAATTAATAAATGTAGCATATAAATACACAAGTTAAAATTGTTCTGATGAATTTAAGTTTTTTAAATCTATATTTTAAATGTTATTTGTTGCCTTGAGTGTTCATCAGAGTAGAAAAGCAGATATAAATTGTTTGAAATAAGCCATCATTATTATATAAATAATATTATAATATCCCAATTTTTAGATCGTTTAAAAAGAAGACAGGATAGAATAGTGGTGAAATAATCCACAAAAAATATACTCCTCAAATCTCATTATTATATTACCAGTTGTAATAAACATACAGAGGCTACTACATGTGCAGATGTGAAGTGCAGATGTCCAACTCGAATGGGAGGAAGAGTGAAAAGGAAGGCAAGCTTAGAGTCCTTGCACACAGGAAACGATGCAGATCTTACCTCCCCCAGAATCCTTGAAACCTTTATCTGGTATTTTCCAAGAAAATACATTGTCACTAGACTTGTCTATAATAGGGTCTGGGTTTCTTGAATTCTTGAAACACTGTAGAAATCCAAGCTGCAATGTGTGATGGTTGCACGTAGTTAGCATTTTAAAACATTATTTATACTGGCCCAGTATAAATAATATATTAGGCTGAGTAGCCAGGAAAAAGTGTCTCATCTCTCTAGACCTCAGCTACAGAGAAGAAAGTCCAGTGTGTTGAGGCACTATTTTTACTGTGTCTCATGTAAAACTCCACCAAAGCAGTGGGAACATTATGCACAGAAGGCCTGTCCTATACTCATGATGCTGTCAGGCACAAATAACCAAATGACAGAATGAGCTGATTAAAGTTATTTCTTTATTGCTGCATGCCTAGTTACAAGAATACTGCATAACGGACTTCATTTTCTTCATCTTATTTTTATTACCTGCTTACCACAAGAAATTCAAAATGGCTGCTATATTCTTATGCCACTTATTTTATCCTTGCAGTAATTTAGTGAAGCAAATTAGACAAGGTTCAGATGCTTACACAGCAATTATAGATCTTAGAATATGGTTTATTGTTAGTGTGATTTAAGAACAGAATGGTTTATTCAACAAACCATGTTTTGTTTTGTTTTTTTAAAAAAAGAACCCACCCAATAATTGACCCAATTTCATGGATGAGTGATTTGAATTTGGATTTCCCTGGTCTGATATTTATTACAATATAATTGCATTATTAGCTACAAACAGCTCTCTATCCGTGCACATTTCTTTTATACGTAGTTAGAAAACAGACATTACTATTTTTATCAATCTAAGTTGGTGTACAATAATTGTAGCTGCAGATGCTTTATTTTAGCTGTACAATGTTCTTTAAAATTATTTTATTAAAATTTGTAAATACCGTAGCTCATTTAGTTATTGTGTGCCACCCCTTGACTTACTAAGAATATAGTTTTTAATACCGTAGTGGCATTATTTTCAACATGAAGTCTTGTAAATGGAATAGATTAAGGTTTATATTGATATACATACAACCCCTATTTTAGACATGAAAAAACCCACTCTTTTTACTATCCTGTAATCCCTTAATTCAGGGTAAAGTCAGAGTGATTGGATGGAGCTGAACATACTGGTCGGATGCCTTTCCTGACATCACACTTAGTTCTTAGCTCTGAGGGAAAAACATCTGCCACTACCTAGGATTGAACTCTCAACTTTCCAAGTGAGAAATGAGAATGTTCACCACTAGGCCATCATCCTAGTCCCATATTTTAGACAAAATATAAAGGCCACTATAAATTGACATATGGCAGTAGGAAGAACTAAAATGAATTTCATGGTGTTTTATTTCTTGTAAGTTTGAATGACAGAAGAGAAATATTCATTGCAAATTACTAAAAAATACTTGTATCTGATAAATTTATTTACTTGTATCCCACCTTTATTATTTTTACAAATAACTCGACATGGAGAACATATCTAGGATCTCAAATCAAAGGTACTGAGCTCATTCGTTATCTAAATTTAAGATATAAGGAAGCAAATGACAGCCACTTGTAAAACAACCTGATCTTGACTCAAAGCTGCTTTTTTTCAAGAGGCAACAGAAAACCATGACCTGAATAACTGAGAATCTCCATAAACCTGATCTTGACCAGCTGGGCATTTGACTACAAAAAGGTACCATCTTTAGATCACAAACGTTTTTATATGATAAAAATCTACTCTATATTAAGCAAGCATAACATGGCAGCTCTATTTGCATTCACATGCATTCACAATACAACAAAACTGATATTACCACTACCAGAGGTCTTTCATTTGCAGCTTCAATCTGCTTGTTTAAAGCAAAATGGACATAACATTCTTTTTACCCAGATTTATCTGCCCTTGACTTTTTCCTGTATTCCTGATTGTGGAACGTACACAACATGTTGTTCTTAATATTATTTAAATAAGTATCTCAGTACAATAAATTCTGAAGTGCAGCCTGCAATCCAGCCTGTAAAAAGAAATGGGTTTTTCTCTGCCAGCATTTGATTGCCATGTACAGATCTGGGACTGCTTAAATCCCATTCACATGCATGCAACACCCATTTAATTAGACCTTTCATCTTGTTGATGCACACGCAAAGCATGTATCCTTGTTCATACTCTACCATGGTGGATGAAACTACTATCATTAACCAAGTGTATAAATGCACATAGACCACAGCAGAATGTATTTTCAGTAAAAGAGCTTTTTAATAAGAAAGCAACTTAATACAATTACATTTTCTTTCTAATCTTTCCATTTTCTACAGAATACTGGATTTTTTAAAAAAGAAAAGCTTCTGATTTTAGTGTTTTTAGCAAAAAACAAATGACAGATTCATATAATGAAACCTACCAGGCTTCTGGCTAGGATTATAGAGAATAATCAATGTATTTTGCAAACAGAAACCCTACAATTTTATTCTTAGCACCTTAAGAAACTAGATTGGAAAATACCTTTTCCTGCAAATTTGGAGAACTAATGGTGATCTGAGTAGAAAGTACAATTTACTTTTTTATTTATATATGTATGCTGACGGTCCAATTACAGATGTATATAAGACTCTTACTAAATTATGCATTCTCTTCATTTTCTTTAAAAGAGAAAAGTAATCATTAAATACCATAGTGAAAGTGGAAGTGGGGGCATATATTGATTTACCATAGCTATTTACATATCAATAAAAATAGATTATAGGAGATCACTAACTTGCATAAATATATATACTCTTTCACATTTGAATAAATATTCTAAAAAGAGAAATGAAATTCAAGTTTACTTTAACCAGTTGACCTCTAAACTTGCTTTTCAAATATTCATGTTTTGAAAGACAACATCAAAGTCCCCAGACTCTCTTTCTCGGTTCTTTATCTTTAATTTGAAATTGGACCAAATTGCTCTCCAGAGGATAACCAAGATGACACAAGGCCTCTCCACTTATTGTTCATTAGAATTATTCACATATATACTTTTAGGATTCAAATCCTAAATAGGTGTTTTTTAAATAAAACGATTAAAGATCAACATAACACAAGTCCAGCTAAAACAGGCCTCAGATATATCAAATATACAATATTCAATGAGATGAACATACTGTGGACTCAGATAAACAAACAGAAGGGAACAGGGAAATAGAAACTTATATCTCTGCAAGTCACTTCCTGTCTGTTCTCTAGAATAATCTAAATTTACTGTCTTCTCTCGTTTATAAAATCAGATGGGGAGGGTCGCACAATGCCTTGATAATTCTTGTTTGCAAACCTTATGAAAGTAGATCTGTGCCATTTCTTTTCACTTAATTTTTATTTAAAACATTTATAATGTTGTCATTTCGTATTCTTCCTCCATTTCATACTAGTATCAAGTGCAATGTATACCCTCCCCTATCTTCTTCCTCTCTTTAATCTAAAGTCCACCTTGTGGCCTATAAGGTATGTCCCATTTTAGTATTTATTTTGTGCACCAAATTTGAGGAAAGGAAAATTTTGCTATTATGCACAGCAAATAACACTGTGCTGCAAATGGCCAATATTCATATGTTGTTTCTCTGTAAATAAATAATAGGCATAATACTCGACTGAAGCTGCAGAAAGAGGAATTCAGAATAGCACAACCTAATTACTGATTCTGGATTTTAGCCAGATCACTGCAACTGACATCCCTGTTCTTGTGAGATCTTTCAAAAGTGCAGTGATTTGTTACAATGCTTCCCATAATTACATATGAATAGAAGTGAGCTTTCAAAGCGTTACATAAAAATATCTGTCATCAATTCATTAGGTATCAGAATTGCAAAATGCTGCTGTTTTAGAGATTTATCTTTATATCTCCAGCATCAGACAACAAAAAATGTGAATTGCAGCTATTGTGTAAATAAAGCAGGTGTGCAGAAAAGACATGCATGATTTAAAATTTAAAAATCCCTACTTGTATTGTCAGGGTTGCTAAACAAAAAGCAGTAAATCGGTAGCCCTAGTTTATGATCATTCATTCAACACAGTATTTGCCACTATAAATATTAAGACTAATTTTTATTGAGTGAAATATCAAAATTAATTTGTTTTAATTTTTTAAACCACAGTGACAAAAATAATGAGCGTTATTTTAAAAAATTAATTACATTTCCATCCGTGCAAATTAGATACAAAGCTAAAAATGTATTTAGATTGTTTTTATTTCGGTCAATAGAGTGAGACATGATTTAATTAATGGCTGAGTGCATAAAAATATAATTAATTAGCTAATACAAATATGAAATTTTTAAGTGCAGCAAGATGCATTCAGTTAAAGACAAGCTGCATTTGAGCAATTTTTAATACTTTCAAAATCATGCAGGACAAAATGTCCTCCCCACAATCGATTTACAAGATTAATCTGTGGGAAGAAAATGGCAATCAAAGTTGATTCCCTATGCTTTCTGTCTTGTAATGCCACAAAGCTGATGAGATTCTTGCAGAAACAAAGCAAGAACAGAGCTGCTGCCATAAGCCCTTCTCAAAATGAGAGGCTGTGATTCTGAAAAGATGGCTGCTCCTTCAAATGTTTGAAATCCTCTAATGAAAACAGAAGTCAATCAAAATAAGATCTTCTCATTGATATAGGACCATTATCTAGGAATCTCTTCTGAGAGAGCACCTTCTTCTCCTTTTGCTGCTTTCTTTCCCATCACATTTGCTGGCTTGTAAGACCCGGAAATTTATATATATTTTTCCTCCTAGTAACTTCTTACTTAAGGGATGCTTTTTTTTGTTTGTTTGTTTCTGCTTCATCATTCTCTGATTTAACATTTTTCTTATTATTTGGTGATGTGTTCAGGCATAAGGCAACAGGCTGTAAATATTCTGAATAAATAAATGAATATTTATTGGTTCCTTGGCGAACAGTTGAGGACAATGGACAGATGGAGGATACTGAAAAGGTGACACTGGAGACGGAACTGAGAGTGCAGTATAAGTACATTTTTTGCCTAGTGTGGTTGAAAACAGGAAAAAGCTACTGTTTCCGATCTTAATGAGAAGATGCAGCAGCAGTGTTAAACTCTTATATTGTGGTTGTGTGGTCTCTGCCTTATTATAATAATGTAAAGACCATCACTAAGAAGTGTCTATGTTGATATAAATTCAAGGAAGAACTAGAAAGTACACGTACTGTATTCCTGTGAAAACTAGTCTTACGAAAGAGAATTATAGCGTTCCATATACAATGGGTATAATTTCTCGATAAGACTAGATAGATCTTGTTTAAAATTATATTGTATTTAGTTTCATGCGTTAATTTAAACTGAAAATTTAATTAATACCAAACCAACATATTAAAGCTCTGATTTCAAAGTATTATTTGGAAAAAATGAATACATTTCTTCCAAATGTAAAATATATTGCACTTGCTTGCTTTTCTAGATAAATGAAGAATTTTTGCAAAAGTCAAAAGTCAAAAATTGTGAGATAACATAACTTCTGAGACTCAGTATTTTATATACACAACATACACTTCATTGTGAGAAATAAGGTGACATTATTACTGTCAGATAAACAAGTTGATGAACACAATAATCCAAATAGCTAAAAAAAACCATGGGCAATACAATTCATTTGAAAATCCACATTAATTTGAAGTTTTACTATCAAATCATCTCATAATGCACATACAATATTAAAAAAAACTGGACTTCTTTTGTTATCTACCTTGCCAATTGCATTCAATGAAAAGCTAATTTTAATATGTGGATTATCCTGGTTAATAATAATAGATTTCCCACTTTGTATGTTTCCTTCATCTTCTGTTAAAGATCTTTTTCTCAATACCTACCAATACACATTTTGGTAAAATCTGTAAAAGTCAACTTAAAAGTTTTCATTTCAACTTTATCATGGAAAATTGATCAACCAGCATTCACATAAACCTGGTCTAATTTTGCTTATTTTAGGAAACTCTTCAGTCTGACACAACAAAAGCAGCAGGAAAAATTACAGAAAACAAGGAGAATTTTTTTCTATTTGTTTTGTTTACCAAATGTGACTTCCAAACTATGTGACACCCACCTTCAAATAAATTATTTCCTCTGGACGCAAGCATAAATATTAGTTTATTAAAAGATATAACTTTCAGTGTATCTTCCATAAACATTTATTAAAACTTTTAGTATATTCATCATTTTTAGTTTTTCTGTTACTACCTAACAAAAATGTTCCATTTTGAAGGACTAGAAATCTAACATTACATATAAAAATACTGGAATTCCATTAACACATGCACATCTCTAAAGACACTGCCAAAGTTTATGTTACTAGACTCTGGAAGTCACCTGCTAGTGGAAAACCACAGCTGTAGTAGGCAATTGGCTAGCCCTACAAGTTTAGCAATTCTCAAAACTCATTTGGGGCTTTGCTACTGGCTTTGTTTGTAAATGTCTGGTTTGGATTTGCCCAACCAAAACTGGAGACGGTTTTGCCAGTGCTGATCAGCTTTCTTTAAAACAAAAAGTTTAATCAGAATCTCCAGGAGATCATCATCTAATTTGAGAACCTCTAATTTGATACATTTTTTCCCAGGGATGGGTTCTAAAATTTTTTACTACCAGTTCTGTGGCCGTGGCTTATTTTGTGGGTGTGGCTTCATGGTCATGTGACTGGGAGGGTATGACCAACTCAATGTCATTCACGTCAAGGGGTCCCTCGCCTTGCCCCTCCCCTCTCAGCCATTCCTTGTCACACCCAGCCTCAATGTATATCTATAGTTCTGTAAAAATGTTGTTCACCTTTTTTCAACTTTATTATCTACATACTATAGATGTACTTTCAAGGACCACTGAAAGGAGGAAATGGCTCACATGCTTTGCCCAAAAGTGTGATAGGCAACAGACTTTTAAGGGGCTGCCAGAAAGAATGTATAGGTAATGTATTTTCCAAAGCACCAGAAGGCAAAATAAGAAGCAATGGATGGAAACTGAACAGAGAGAAGCAACCTAAAACTAAGTAGAAACTTCCTGACAGTGAGAACCAATATAGGTGCAGAAATATTTCAATTCATAATTTCATGTATAAAATAGCCATTTGTGCATATTGTTCAAAACAGTAATTAGTATTATGGCTGATATTTGACAGCAAGCGTAAAAGTCAAAGATCGTAAGTATGCTTCTTTCTCTGTATGTATACAAAACATCACATCAAAAGGAATATCATATTAAAATGGACTTATGCAACCTGATGTACAAAATAAACACATACATATTTATCGTATTTTTCGGAGTATAAGATGCACCTTTTTACCTCCCATAAGGGGGTGAAAATTTAAGTGTGTCTTATACACCAAATGTAGCCCTGCCCACCCACTGGCTCCCACCCTTTGGCCTGTGCTTCCAGCAGTTACCTTCTTGCAAGCAAACAGCAAGAAAAAACAGCTCCTTTCAGCTTCAGCATAGGTTAATTAGCAGAAGTTGATTAGATCGACCTCCCGACTCTCAGCCGATTTGCTCTCAGCTGTTCTGCGCAGGGCTCTGCTGCTTGATGCAAAGAGTGCTGGAGCAGATTTTTTTCCCTAGCTATGCTGAAAAACGAAACTGAAAGCTTTGCTCCAACGTGGCAAAATGAGGCAGAGAGAGATTTCTTTTTCTTTTTCCTCACCAAAAAAGGTAGGTGTGAACAAAGGTAGGTGGGAAATTTAGGGCAAAAGAGGGGAGTTCAAGATTTTAAAACACAAAAGAAAAAAGGCAAAAATAAAAATGGGAAAGGAGAAAAAGAAATGAAAGAGAAAGATGTTATACATATTTAGAATTGAAATATGAATAGTAGTAGGAAATAAATGGGAAATCATGATTGTAAAAATGAAATGAATAATAATTGGAATATTTTTCTATATGGGTAAAACTTTGGGTTATTGGGAGAATTTAAGATGTGAAAATGAGTAACATAAGGGGAAAGCTCTATTTAGGGAATTGTAATAATTGAGATACTATTAACTGTATATTGTGTTGAAAGCAGAAATGGTTAAGTTGTGGTTTGGAGGAATATATGGGGGAAGTTATTTGGTTTATTATTATTGGTAAATATAATTAATTGATTTGTAAGAAATTGGATTGCATGGAAATAATTGGAATATTCATGTTCATATTGATTAATATACAAAAAAGATAGTCATATAACTAATTGATTTATATAAAAATGTTGAATTTGTATTAAACAATTGTAATATTACATAATTAACCAATGTGAGGATGGATATAAAAATAGATGACAATGGGAAGGGGTATAATATAAAATAGAAGGGAAAAATTGAATTTGATTAAGATTAGAGATGAGAATGAAGGGTAATATTGGTTTTTTTAAAAAAAATAAATGAGGAATAAATATGGCAAAAAGGAAATATGGAAATTGTAAATTTAATTGAAATGACTAAATACTGTTTAAATTTGTGAACCAGCCAAATACTCTGTTCAAAGAAAATACATTGTATGTTTGTATGTGTGTTTGTCTAAAAAATAAAAAAAATCCTTTTTTAAGAAAAAACAACCAAAAAAGGTAGGTGTGTCTTATACTCCGGTACGTCTTATAATGCGAAAAATAAGGTATGCTCTGGACTATAGATATTGAATGCATGCAAATCCCTGAAAAATATGTGGTAGCCCTGGGCAAAAGGCAGTAAAATCACTCTAGGTGTAGGGACAGTGTAAAATATTAACAGATGATAAATAAAGGAACAATTAAAAATAATAGCACCGAGGTTTTTTTTTTCTCTCTTTCCCTTCCTCTTTCTTTCTCTCTTTCTCTCTGTTTCTCTGCCTTTTTTGGGGGAAGGTGTTTGTGGTTATGACAACTACTTTCAAAATTGTTATTGGATATTTCCTGTTACATGAAACTGTTAAAAGGGTTTTGCAGTCATATAATGCAACAAAACATTTTTTTAATGGTAAAAGTAAACTGACATATGAAGCTACTTCTAAATAACTACGTAAGAGAGGAATAAATATTTTTTCTGAAAATTACTGGTGCAAATACACAAAATTCAAGCTGTAATGTGTGGTAATATTATTTATAATAGAATTTTGGTGGAGGAAATAAGAGTAGCAAAGAGATTGACACATTGAGAACTACTTGAAAGTGATAAAGTCACTGTATATGAGTTGGGTAGCTATATAAATTTGTTTAATAAATACAATGAAAAAGGTCTTTGGGGATTCCAGAATTTACATGGCACTAATTGGATTTTTGATCTCCCTTTTATTTTGAGACATAATGGACTAGTTTTACTCTGTAACTAAATTACACAAGAGAATGTAGTATATATACCAAAAATAATTCAATAACAATTTAAACTGATACATTGGGCTAAGTGATGTAGGGCTTGATCTAATTTCAGGAAAGTTCAAGCCTCTATTAAGAAATACCTGCATTCTCTCTCTCCCTTCCTTCCTCTTTTTCTTTCTTTCTCTTTCTTTCTTTCTCTCTTTCTTTCTTCTTTCTCTCTCTCTTTTTCTCCTTTCTCCCTTTCTATGAAGAACTCCAGAAGGTCTTTGGTAGAAGGAAGAAAAGCCAGACATTTTGAAACTCAGAACATGCCCATTGATCATCTGGCATTCTTAGAGCTCCACTATTGATTAGCTTAGCCTGAGCAAGTATAGCTAGCAGCCACTTATAGTAAACTCTCAACTCAAGCTCAGTGCACATGGGGATCCCCAAACAGTGAGGATAAAGTGTGAGTAAAAGGGTTTACCTTTCCCTCCCTCCCTCCCTCTCTTTCTCTCTCTCTTTCTTGCTTTCTCCCTCCCTCCCTTTCTCCTTTCTCCCTTTGGAGAGGGAGAACCCCAGAAGGTCTTTGATAGGAGGAAGAAAAGCCAGACATTTTGAAATGTTTTGTAGCTTAGCCTGAGCAAGGACAGCTAGTGAAGGCAATTATAATAAGCTCTCAACTCAAGCTCAGTGCACGTGGGGATCCCCAAACAGTGAGGATGAAGTGTGAGTAAAAGGGTTTACCCTTCCCTCCCTCCCTCCCCCTTCTTTCTTTCTTTCTTTCTTTCTTTCTTTCTTTCTTTCTTTCTTTCTTTCCTTTCTTTCTTTCCTTTCTTTCTTTCTTTCTTTCTCCCTCCCTTTCTCCTTTCTCCCTTCCTGTGAAGAACCCCAGAAGGCCTTTGGTAGGAGGAAGAAAAGCCAGACATTTTGAAACGTTTTGTAACTTAGCCTGAACAAGGCTAGCTAGCAGGCACTTACAATAGGCTCTCAACTCAAGCTCAGTGCACATGGGGATCCCTAAACAGTGAGGATTTCTTTCTTCCTTTCTCCCTTGAAGCCCCTCCCCCCCCCGCAGCCTGTTTTTACTTCCTGGGGATTGCAGGGAATCAACCCCGTGCCCCATTTTGGGCTTAGCAAGCCTCCCTGCAGCTCCTGGGAGCCAAAACGGGGCGTGGGGGGGATGCAACTCAGTTGGGGCGCAGGGCAGGCACCACGTGGGAAGGCAGCTTAGGTAGGGAAGCCGCCTGGGTGGTGAGGAGAAGAAGAAAGTGACTGGGCGGGGCGGTGACCGGGGGACCGGTTCGGAGGTGTGGCCAGCCAGCCATTACTACAGGTTCTGCGACTCTCGCCAATTTACCGCTACCGGTTCTCCCTTACCGGTGCGAACTGGTAGCAACCTACCCATTTTTTTCTGATGAACGTTGAAGTGTAGCATCAATGACTGAAAGAAGTATCTTGAGACTCTCATTCTAAACTATTATTTATTAAATCTTTAAACACAATTCATTATTGTCTTTATTTCCTTAATTTCCAATTAAAAATATACCGTATTTTTTGGAGTATAAGACGCACCTTTTTACCCCCCAAAAGGGGGTGAAAATTTAGGTGTGTCTTATACACCAAATGTAGCCCTGCCCACCCACTGGCTCCCACCCTTTGGCCTGTGCCTCGCAGCAGTTACCTTCTTGGAAGCAAACAGCAAGAAAAAACAGCCCCTTTCAGCTTCAGCATAGGTTAATTAGCACAAGTTAATTAGATCGGCCTCCTGACTCTCAGCTGATTTGCTCTCAGCTGTTTTGCGCAGGGCTCTCCTCCTTGGAGAGGAGTGCTGGAGCAGATTTTTTTTCCCCTAGCTATGCTGAAAAAACAAAACTGAAAGTAAAGCAGGCTCTTTGCTGCAAAGTGACAAAATGAGACAGAGAGAGATTTCTTTTTCTTTTTTCTCACCAAAAAAGGTAGGTGCAAACAATGGGAAATTTAGGGCAAAAGAGGAGAGTTCAAGATTTTAAAACACAAAAGAAAAAAAGCTCTATTTAACTAGGAAATTGCAATAATTGAGATACTATTAATTGTATATTGTGTTGAAAGCAGAAATTGTTAAATTGTGGTTTGGAGAAATATATGAGGGAAATTATTTGGTTTATTATTATTGGTAAATATAATTAATTGATTTGTAAGAAATTGGTTTGCATGGAAATAATTGGAATATTCATGTTCATATTGATTAATATACAAAAAACATAGTTATAACTAATTGATTTATATAAAAGTGTTGAGTTTGTATTAAACAATTGTAATATTAAATAATTAACCAATGTGAGGATGGATATAAAAATAGATGACAATGGGAAAGGGTATAATATAGAATAGAAAGGAAAAATAGAAGGGAAAAATTGAATTTGATTAGAGATGAGAATGAAGGGTAATATTGGTTTTTTTTAAAAAAATAGATGAGGAATAAATATGGCAAAAAGGAAATATAGAAATTGTAAATTTAATTGAAATGACTAAACACTGTTTAAATTTGTGAACCAGCCAAACACTCTGTTCAAAGAAAATACATTGTATGTTTGTATGTGTGTTTGTCCCCCCCCCCAAAAAAAACACAACGAAAAAGGTAGGTGCGTCTTATACTCCGGTGCGTCTTATACTCCGAAAAATACGGTAACTTCTAAACTATGGGTTCCACTTTTGAGAAATAAGTTACTTGACTTACTATAGCAGGAGTGTCAAACTCGATTTCATAGAGGGCCGCATCAGGATTGTGTTTGACCTCGAATGGCCAGGGGGGCATGGCCAGGGGGCATGGTAGATGTAGCTAGGGGTGGGTATGGCCATGGTGGGTGTGACATGGGACTCCTGTCAGGGGCACCTGTGGTGGCCATGTGCTAAGGCAGGACTTCCCTCAGACTCTCCCTCCCTCTCAATATAATATCCTTCCTTCCTTCCCTTCACTTTTCATTCTTCTTTTTCCTTTTTTTTTTATTTATATGCCGCCCTTCTCCGGAGACTCAGGGGGGCTTACAAGGCATTAAGCAATAGCCTTCATACTTTTATATATTTTATACAAAGTCAGCTTATTGCCCCCACAAATCGGGTCCTCATTTTACCTACCTTAGAAAGGATGGAAGGCTGAGTCAATACCTTCTACCTTAGAAAGGATGGAAGGCTGAGTCAATACCTTCTACCTTCTCCTCTTTCCTTCCTTGCTCTCTTCTCATCTTCCCATCTTTTTCTTTGTCTTTCCTTTTCTCCTTTCCTGTCCCTTCTTGCATGCTCAAATACAAAAGGGGAAACATTTCTTTTGTTTTTAGTTTGTTTTGATAGCCCTCTGTAGTGAAAACAGAACTTGGGGGGGGCATGTGTGGTGTCCCCCCTCCCGAGCTCCATTTCACTAGCAGAGGCACCATGGGCTGGTCCTTTGCTGTTTCCAGGCCAGCCTCATGGGCTGGATCCAAGCACTCTGTGGGCCGCATCCAGCCCACGGGCCTTGAGTTTGACACCTCTGTACTATAGCAAACATGTTATTTTGATTTGTATTTGTCTGTTAGATTAAGGCCATTCCCCTGCAGACTGTTTTGGGCAGCTGACATTAAAAAAGAATAAAAACCAACAGTAGACAAAAGAAACTCTTGTCAAGACAAGACAAACTCCATATGTTGTACAAAATATACCCAATAGAAATAATTTTACATATTAGCGGAATCTGGGCCATTGCTAAATTGCTCTTGTGATTACATACCTGTTTTCATGAATTTAATCTTAATTATTTTTCAATTTAGGAGACTAATTCAGGGGGGAATAAGGCTTTCTGTTTTCATTATTCATTAGTCACTGACAAAAATGTTTTCTGAACTACAGCGAATTACAATAAAATCCCCCATATATCTTAGTTTAGAGGGCACTGTCTAGTAGTAATTGACATGCTTTGTGCTTAGAAAATTCCTGGTCCTCCCCCAGAATTTCTTTATTTCCTCTCAGAAGAATACAGGTAGTTCTCACTTTAGGACTACAATTGAGCCCAAAATGTCTGTTGCTAAGTGAGACATTTGTTATGTGAGTCCAATTTACGATATTTCTTGCAAAAGTTGTTAAATGAATCACTGCAATTGTTAAGTCAGTAACCCGGTTGTTAAGTGAATCTGCCTTCCCACTGACTTTGCTTGTCAGAAGTTCGCAAAAGGCAATAACTGTAGTCATCATAAATATGAGTCAGTTGCCAAGCATTGAATTTTGATCACATGACCATGGGCATGCTGCAAGAATGATGATGTCACTTTTTGAAGTGACGTAACTTCGGTCATTAAATGAACTGTTGAGCAAAGATTCTGATTATTTTATGCATAAAAATAAAAATAAAATTAAAATTTTCTTACATTTTTTTTCTACAATAGTGCCATATTTCTGAACCGTGGCACTTTAAGAAGGTGTATGGACTTCAACTCCCAGAATTTCCCAGCTAGGCAAACTTTCTTAAATATCTGTTTTTGTAGATCCTTAACTTATCTGCCACTCCCAGCTCACAACCCAATTTTTTTCTTCCATAATGTATCAACCAACAACTCCCAGAAAATTCTTGGATCAATTCATTGCTCATTACAGAATAATATTCCAATTGTCTTAGGTATGCCTATTAAGTTTTATTTATCTCAAAGGCAAATATAAGGGGTCAAAGTGGATGAAAGAAACAGGAAAGAAATAAAATTCTGTATACTTCAGAAATCATACATTAAAAAGATTCATCATTGTTTGTGTGCCATAACATTAATCAAAGCAAAGAGGCTTATTTAGTCACTGAACAATTTTATACATACCGTATTTTTCGGAGTATAAAATGCACCTTATTCGCCCCTAAAAGGGGGTGAAAATTTGGGTGCACCTTATACACCAAATGTAGCCCCGCCCAACCACTAGCCTCCACCCTTTGGCCTCTGCCTTGCAGCACTTATCTCCTTGCAAGCAAACAGCAACGAAAAACAGCTCCTTTCAGCTTCAGCACAGGTTAATTAGCACAAGTTGATTCTATCGGCTTCCAGACTCTCAGCTGATTTGCTCTCACCTGTTTTGCAGGGCTCTGCTGCTTGCTTCAAAGAGGTAAATTGCTGGAGCAGATTTTTTTTTTCCTTGTGCTAATCAAGCTATGCTGAAAACGAAAATGAAAGTAAAGCAGGCTGTTTGCTGCAACGAGGCAAAATTGCTCAGAGGCAGAGGAATATTTCTTTTTCTTCTTTTCCTCACCAAAAAAGGTAGGGGTGTCTTATACTCCAGTGCGTTTTAATACTGCAAAAAATACAGTATATCCAAGTTTGTTGGATGACAATATGACAGAGGACATATTAATTAAACATTTTCGTTACTTAACCTTAGCTTCTTGTTCTAATCTTAGCTTCAGAAGTCCAAAATCACGTGAGATAATATGTGTGTGATTATTATGACATCTGTATGCTGCTAAGCAAGCAGAACAATAGCAATAGTAATAGCAATAGCACTTAAGACTTATATACTGCTTCACAGTGCTTTACAGCCCTCTCTGTATATAGACAGAGTCAGTATATTGCTCCCAACAATCTGGGTCCTCGTTTTACCGACCTCGGAAGGATGGAAGGCTGAGTCAAGCTTGAGCTTGGTAAGATTCGAACTGTCAAATTGCAGGCAGCCGGCAGTCACCAGAAGTAGCCTGCAATACTGCATTCTAACCTCTGCGCCTCTTAAACAAGACATATATTGATATATATCATCTATTCAATGCCAATACAAAATTTAACCAGAGTTTGCAAATCATGTGAACTGTTTATCTTTATTCATTATTTATATATAGGTACTTCTTTACTAACAACCATAATTGGAATCATAGCTTCTATCGCTAAACAACACAGTCATTAAAGTAGTCATGCGCAATTTTATGACCTTTTGTGGTAGTTGTTAAACGAATCCAGCGTCCACCATTGATTTTGCTTGTCAGGTCATAAATGGTCATAAATGATCCCAGGATGCTGCAGCCGGCATTAAAAACATGCCAACTGTCAAGCATCTGAATCTGGATCATGTATTGCTGCAACGGTTATTAGCATGAGGACTAGTTGTAACTAACTTTTATCAGCACCATCATAACTGCGAATAGTTGACCAACTAATGGTTCTAAGTCGAGGACTACCTCTGTGTAAATTTATTTGTAAAGTATATACAGTCACATTTATTCAGTGACCATTCAAACTTATGATGGTGCTTAAATGATGGATATTTACAGTAGTTCTTTGATGTTGTGGTACTATTGCAATGTGGGTGCTTGGAAACCAGCTTGCAATTATGACGTTGCAACAATTGTCACATGATCGCCATATGCAACCTTCACTCTCAGCAAAGGCAATGGGGAAGCCAGCAAGAGGTTGTAAATGGCAATCACAAGTCTGTAAGATGCACATATGGTTCAGCACATATGGTTCGGCTAATGAGAGAAAGTAGAATTGCTGGCAAATAGTCACATGACTATGAGATGATGCAATCATATAGGCTTCAGCTAATGATAAAAACTGAAACTGCTAAGTTGGAATGATCACATGATGTTGTGTTTTATAACCACATTGCTATTACATTTCATAATTATGGCCACAAGTTCTACTTCTTGTAACATATAGGTATCAGGCTGCTTTGCTTGGCATCAGATTATATCCTTTTAATAAATCAAACCAGGGTGGATAAAAATCAATGCTTTTTTAAAAAAAATCAGATTTTTTTGATTTAAATCGGAATTTTTTGATTTAAATCGGATTTTTTTGATTTTTATCGAATTTATTTTAATAAAAAACTTTTGGGGTAAAAATCTATCGTAAGACAGTTTTCTATTTAAGATACATAAATAATTTAGTTTATTCAGCATGAAATGGAGCTTAGTTATGTAGCATGAGGCTGTATATTCTGCAACACTGGGACTATCGGTGAGTCAACAATGGGTCAAAGGAGTAGCAGAGATGATAGTTTTAAATCGAGTTGATTTAAATCAAGCCTTTTTACTAGTGATTTAAATCATGATTTAAATTGTGATTTAAATCAACTTGATTTAAATCAAATCCACCCTGAATCAAACTACAGCATTCCTCTCATTGCACTAAAGTGGACCCATTATATCATTAGTATCAGTTCCATAATTAAACAATTATTTGGATAAAAAGAATTGTACCTGTTCTTCATCTGTTGCAAGTTCATAAACCAGCAGCTGAAAGGGCAACATTCACCTCATCTCTATATCACTGAGGAAATCAAATTTTTCAAATGCAGGGGAGAAAAAAAATGATTGGATAAATATCACGAATGCTCTAGGACAGTATTTCTTAAAGTGTGGCCCTGGGACACTTGGAGATCCTCCAAGATCTCTCGGGGATACAAAATCAAAAACACTTTCCAGCTCACATTGAAAAATAATACAATCCTAGAGATTTCTCAAACTGTGAGGAGGGATAGAGCAGCGAACATGTCAATTTTAATTTTTAAGATGGTAAATACAGGTAATCCTTGCTTAATAGTGGTAATTGGGACTGGCAAATCTGTTGCTAAGTGACCCTGTTGTAAATCACATAAACGATCGTGCCTACTTATGACGGAAATTGCGACAGTTCCCAGTTGCTCTCATTAAGAGAATCCTGTGCAGTTACAGTGCCCTGTGTAATGTGATCTTTGTTTGTAATCTTCTATCAGCTTTGCTATTGACATCATTTGTCAGAAGCTGGCTGTGAAGGCTATAAATAGTGATCACGTGGCTGTGGGAGCCATAATAGTGCAGGGGTTAAAGTGCAGGATTGCAGGCTGACTCTCCCCACAGCCAGGAGTTCAATCCCGACTGGCTCAAGGTTGACTCAGCCTTCCATCCTTCTGAGGTGGGTAAGATAAGGACCCAGATTGTTGGGGGCAATATGCTGGCTCAGTAAACTGCTTGGAGAGGGCTGTAAAGCACTGCAAAGTGGTGTATAAGTCTAAGTGCTATTGCTATTGTCATAACACCAAGGTGGTTGCTAAACACCCAAATTGCAATCATGTGACATAGGGATCCATGCAACTATAAAGACCCTTGTAAATCCCCATCATTCAGCACCACTGTAACTAAGCAGTTGCTAAACAAGTAGTTATTCAACAAGGACTACCTTTATAGGTAACCCATGCAAATTATTTTTGGAGTCTCCATAATTTTTAAAAGTGAAAAATGCCCAGAGAGAAAGATGTTTAAGAAGAACTACTCTAGGTTGAAAAGTGTTACAATTCAAACTTGCAACCTTCATAAGAGAAATAAGATGTAAATATAATGGCAACATGCTTTCAAAAATGTGATACAAAGTATTGGAATATTTGTATTTTCGTCACATTTGATCAACTGACTCTAAACCTCATGCTTCTTAGGATCCACAAGATCTTAATGAATGATTTTTTTCCCAACAGCATTTGCCTAATAACTGATATAATACATTTTCTTAAAACAAAATCTAAAGATTATTAAGTAAGCAGTGCCTTGAAAAGAAATGGATTTTATAAACCCAGAGGAATTTTGCATGGAATTTTATATTATTGTTGCCAAGTGTAATTTAACTGATAAAAGGAATAAAAACTTGAATAAAAATATTTGTTTTTAAACAATGACTGAAATTAAGTTCCAATTTATAATTTCACTCTCAATCAAAAGCTTCAAATTTAAAAATTGAGGAATACAAAAATATTTTTATTAATGATAATTTTACAAGGCAAAAAATTAGATTAAATCAACGGTTGTTAATAGAAATGTTAATGAAACTAAGACAATAAAGAGAGTAATTTGTAGAAATGAAGAGTAAAGTTCATTCCCAGTATTCCAGAAATAAAGCCAGGCCCACGTTTTATCACCAGCCTTTTTAGTTGAAGTCAAAATTAAAAGAGTACATGAAATTCCTGACTGAAAAAGCTGGACCTAATTTGCACTTTGTGGGAGACTATACGCACGGAGGTACTGATAATAAGGAGGCAGGAGATCCAAGAATCTGTTAAACAAATTGTTCTTATCATTAAACATATAATTTACAGTAACCTTATTCTGTGAGGATCCTTAACATCAAGGTTACCAGACAGCATATTTAACATTAACACAGAGTGAAAATGATTTAAGTCAGGAGAGTCTGACCACCCAGACTTCTGAGGCTGGCTCTTAATATACCTACCGATTACATATTAGCATTGCATGGCATTTCTCTGGCAAGTAAAACACATTTGTATTGTTCTTGAAGTTTTTGCTATGTGTTCACCAATGCAAAAGGGTGGGGTACAAATCCAATTAAATAAACCATTAAATAATGTAAAAGTAAAGCAAAAGTTCCTGCTAAGGAATGAAACGTATTTTTCCAGTCTATAAACACATTTCCCATTCTTCTACTTTTGTAGCAATTCACTTTTTTTTAGAAATCAGGATGGTGAATATATACAATTCACTAAACCTTCTATCAGTAAACAGACCAAGCTGCTCTACTGAGCTTGTTTAGATAATATACAGCCATTCTAATTAGCAACCAATAAAATTAACTATCATTCCAAACATTCATTAAACGACAAAACTCTAGTGCACAAAACTGTAACAAGTAATGTTATAAGAATGATCCCGATTGCCTTCAAAGAAATGCTATGATTATTCTCCAGTGTTAGGTTGCATTGCAATAGATTTATCTTTGAATACTGCTTTTAATTAATTAGGGGAAAAACCACCTATTTTCTAATACATAACAGCAAAAGTGAGCAATTAAATTTCTGTGCAACAATGAAAACAGAAACATAATTTGCAAATAAACCCTAAGATAGTCAGCCAGTACCAACAATGCTAAGCAATTGGGTGCCTGCCTATGCAAATTACAAAGGAATAGCTCATTAAAAAGTAGAGTTTATTACTTCAAATGTAATATTTGACAATATAGTAAGGCTGCAAAGCCATCAGATACCCATGAACATCCACAGCAAATAAGTAATCATTTCTTTGATGGTTCAGCATGTTTTAAATGCAAGTCTGTAAAACTTATGATCCTGGCTGTACTGTACTTCCAATTTAAGATAGTAAAGCAAACGAACAAACAAAACATAGCATCATAATACTGATGATGTTGCCTAGTTTGGTAATGAAACATCTGTAAAAAAACCACTAAATTCAACAGCACCAAGGATTCCACAAATAAACACAATCCCTGTATTCTTTCAGATCATCATTGGCTTTAAAGGATTGACCAACATTTGCAAATTGTGTAAGAGTGCTAGGGTTACAACGATGAACATTCAGCAAAAAGAATTGGTACTTTTCACATGTTTTTCCATCTAGTTTCTTCCATCTTATTTCTACTATATGTTATAGTAAATAATACCTGTCTTGCAAAAAAACATTTTCAAATGTCAAAATGTCAAAATCAAATTATATTGTAACATATTCAATAATTTGATATCTTGGATGTTTTTACTTCTTTTAAGACCATTTTCAATTAATGCTTCTTGTCACCTTCCAATTCTATAAAATAACTGTAATGAAAAACCCTGATAAAGTTAGGCAATACTACTCTGCTCAAATAAACAAGGAAACATTTCCTAATAGCCTAATATTTTAAAGTCTTCATTTTCTAAATTGAGAGTGCCAGAAAAATACAGTAACAAAAACTACTAATCTCTTTAAAAAACACCATATACAGAATAATCCCTATTCATTTTCCTCCTTTTGGCAACTGTCCATTTGAGAGAATTATTCTAGATTAATCTGTCTAGTATACATTCCTGCTATATAACATTGCATGAACTCACTTTTTTTTAAAAAAAATGCAGTGTTTGTTGCTTGAATCTTTTCCAAATAAATAGCATGCCTAAACACATTAACCTAACTCTTTCTGAGATACTGTCAAACAGAAAACTGTGTTTGAATACAGGCTTAATCATTATAGTCCTAATAACCTAAAACAACAACAACAACAACAAATAAGGTGGAAAAATGGACTACAAAAAGATTTTGGTCCTACCCAGAACTCCATAGTGAAAGACCAAATGAAATGTAAATATTAGTTGAAGCTGTTGCTTCAGATATCAATACTTTCTGGATAAATATGACAATAAAATCATATGATAAAGTAAAAACAGCTTAACTTATCCATCTCCACCACCTTCAATAATTCCCAAGCAGGGCAGCAAAAACTTTTAAAATGGAGATTCTAGAGATTAAATCTCCAAATTATGTTCTAATACAAATTATTCTCTCCAATTCTCTACATGCCTACATGCTTTGCTTTTAATTGGAACTTATCACTTCTGAACAAAATACTGACATTATTATATAAAGAAAAACTATTCTGAACTGTTACTGGGCAGTTGGGAAACATTGCTCTGAATCCTACTTCAATCTCTGCTTAATGAAAATCCTAAGTATCTTCTCTTTGATTCAAGGCTGATAAGATGACAAATAGAAATTAAAGATGAGACAGAATAATCATGCCATATCTGTGCTGAAAAAATCTGGATAACCAATAGAAAGAGGCAAAGTTAGACTTTTCTGACTTTCTCTGCAGTATTGACATCAATTTATCATTTAGAACTTTGCAACCCAGATTTGGCCTGTCATAAAATGAAAACTATAATGTAACATTTATAGCCAGTATACTAGCTAATTGGTCACAATAATAGGATCGTCCCATGAATTTTTTAAAGAAAGTTTAAACTAAAATTACTTTTAGTATAAACTCAAAATGCTTTAGATTTACGCTAGTTTCCATCTGTCAGGCCCAAATACATTCATGTCTCACACAATATTATTGCTATTAGTAGAAGTAGGGATAGTATGAGAAACTAAAATGGATCAAAATAATCAAAAATTAAATGCCTATTCAAAGCCATTTTTAAAGTTTAAAAGCAAGCAAGGAATTTACTTTCAGTTCAGAATGCATTCCAAAAAAACTGGAGCAAGAATTGGAACAAGTTACCCTTAGATAAGCCTGTGCTAGGTATAGACACAGCTCTTCAGATGAATTCTGAATTCATCAGAATTCTGAATTGTGGTGAAGGCACAAACTTCTTAGGTATGAAGGCATTTTCTCAGGAAATCTGACCCCAAGCTAAATAACATTTCAAAGAGAACAATAAGCATATTGTATCCCATTTGAAAGCAAACTGGTAGCCAGTATAATGCTTTTAGGACAGGTGTAGCATTGTCTCTTTCAATTTTGTGTGATGTCAAACCTACAGAGGCAATGTTATATAGATAGCACCTATCTCACTTTAGGTTATTTCATTCTAAAAGTGAAGGTATTGACCAAAGGTAAAAGATGATGATTCTGGTTTCAATCTAAGAAATCAGAATGGCTCAAAATCATCCAGCTGGATTTCACAACTAAGGTGGGATATGAACTCAATCTCTGGTTTCTAGCTTGGTGCCTTAATCACTAGCTCAAATTGGTGCTATTAACAGAAAGATACATCAACTGCCATCTTCTACAATTAGCTCTACTCTTATTTGAATTTAGCTTTAGTTTATTTGCTCTGGTACAGCCAATTATCAACTGTAAAACAGCATTAGTGTCTAACTTAAAGACGTTACTGAAAAATTATAGAGAATAGAGCAATGTATAGCAATGCTCCGGTTTCCAAATGTCCAAAAGGATTCAAATGGATAGATACCATGGCTGATGGTATAAAAAAAAAAAATCAGATTTTTTTTTAAAAAAACCAAAGAAGTTATTTTGTTAACTGTCAGACACAGATCAGTCATCAAGCCAACTAAGGCAATCTTTGGCTTGCAGCCTACTTTGAAGCCAATGTGAAAAGTGTCAAATTAATTTATGTCCTGCAGAACTATCTCATTTTCTCAACTGTTTTATCTGATAGAGATATCCAAGACTTAGGTTGTCAGTCCAAAAGAGATATGAAAACTTGGTTATGGTTGGACAAGAGGGTCCATTTAAATTTGCTTCCTCAAGCAAATTTCCTTAAACAACATGCTTCACATGTTATAACAAATCAAAATAAGCGATCTTCTGATCAAAAATTATTTTCACCTTTTAATTGGAAGGTATGGTTTTATAGAAAATGACTGCTAGATCTTTCAGTTACATTTGCCATTTATTAAATATAACTCTACCCATCTATCTTGCTGCTTTAATTCTCATTACTGACAACTATTTTGCAAAAATTAGAAAGGGTTTTTAGGAGGAATTATATTAACTGTCCAGCTGACCATGTTCCAGATTTCAATCATGCTTCTGATAGGACTGATCATAAATTCTTGCAAGACGTCATGAAATGCTATAGCTTTTAAGAGTGGGCTTCCAAATAGAGAGGAGAGATGCTGCCATAGATCTATCCCAAAATGGGGAAGTTTCAAGCATTACCTGACTTGGTTACAGTGTATGGAATTGTATTTAAAACAGGAGCTGTCCACAGATCTGTTTTAACACCCCATTATTACAAAACACTCTATAGTTTTGCACATTTTATAATGACCACTCAATATAACTAGTCCTATTTTTATTTTTTGCTAAATTTCTATCCTATTCATGATTTGTTTTCATAATTAAAAGATGTTGTAGGATTTAGATGCTGGAATTCAAACATCATGGTGGAAACAAAAACAGATATTAAATTTGTTGTTCTGAAATGGGTTTGTGCTGGTAAAATCAGATAATGAAATTCATATTTGAGACATTCATTTAATATGATAATTTAATTATGTGAGTTTTGGGGCATTTCTTCTGGAGAGCAAAGGTTTCCAATGTACATACCCATCATTGGTGGATCAGCTTCTGGATTAAATATGCATTTCATGTAGAAAATTTCAGCATTTAGATTAATATTATTTTTATTTGTCTGCTCAATGTAGTTTAAGATGTAGGTGTTATGTAAGAAAATGCCTTCTCAAAGGACACCTAATTAAGTAGGGACAAGGAAAACAACACCCTTGGATAAAAATAAATGGCATGTATCCAATCTAGAGCACAACAAGTTGTGAAGAATTCTGCATCAACTCTTTGAACTTGAGCAAATCCAGCTTTGGTTAGATGGAAAAACATTTAAGGTTGGAATAAATCTGTTTTTGAAAGCTTATCATATCTTTAGACACATATAACAATTCCTAACCTTACTGCAAGAGCAGAACACAAAACCACAAGTCAACCCAATCATTGTATCTGGTAGAGGAATCTGAATCCTCACAACCAGCCACAAGAGAACCACCTGTGCAGTCTCTTCCAGGCCTCTTGAAATCTTGTGCAAGGATGACTTTGTTATCAAGCTCAAGGAACGGTGGGCTATAAACTGAACAGATAAGCAAACAAAACCCACCAAGTTCATTCTGGCTTATTCATTTGGACTTTATTCTCTAGATAACCCTGCAGCCTTAAAAGGAAAAAAAAAGTGTTAATTAATACAAAATAATGACTATTAGCAACTCAGCCAGATTAACATAAATCTGTCATCCATTAAACTGGAGGTACACCATGTCAGTCTATTACAAACTCACTAGTAGAAACCCCCCCCCCAGCCATCTAGTAACTTGGTTTTTTAAAAAAGCAGAGAAAATATTTTCCAGGAAACACTAAAGCAATGCTTCATGAGCAATTTATATAGATAAAAAAGAGGGGTGAGCAAAGGTGTACTTTTTTCTGCATATGCCTTCAATCTTCATCCTTTGGAAGGTGCCTCCCCTTGACCCGGTCTCCTGATTAATTTTTGGGTTTTTTTTGTAGGGGGGGAGAGGAGTGGTACCTGTGTCCTTCAAACCTTCTAAGAGACATATTACTTCGGTCCAGACAGGCTGGAGTTCAATCCTTTTTATCCTTGCAAAAGCAAGACAGCCCGATACTACTATCAATTATCATGACCATCTTCATCCTCAATTCGCCCACCGTCACCGTTTTCAACTTCAACCTTCCTTCCCCCTCCCCTTGATTGAGGGATGCAAAAACTTCCCCTTCCTACTTCAAACCAGGATTAAACCAAACCCCAAGCCCACCGGAGAGGATTTTATGGCAGAGACCACGAAAGCCTCCTTCCCTTCAGGCCTGGCTTTCCTCCTTCCTCGCCCACACCCCTGCCTGCCATTATACGGCCCAGACCTGCTCCAAAGCCGCCCCAGCGAAGCTAGAAAGCGAGCGCGGGCGTCTCCGAGCGGGAGGCCCATCCAGAAGGCTGCGGCTGCGAAACAGGGCGACCCGCCCAGGCCTCTCCAGTCACGCGACTCCCGGGTTCCCCGTCCGAGCAGGCCTTCCCAGGGACGGAGTTGCTCCCCACTCCGTCTTTTGCTCCCGCCTCGCGACGGGCATATGCACACCCCCTTCTTCCCCCGCGCCCTCCCCACCCCCGCTTCCCCGCAGGTGGCCGCCGCCGCGGGAGGGGTGGTGGTGGTCGGTTCGGGAAGCCCCTTCCTCGCCGTAATCTCCCGTCTCGTGCGGGAGCGAGGCTGAATGGAGTATCCCCTCCCGCCCCCGGGTTGCAAAGGGGGCACCCCAGGATTCACACGAGGTTCCGGGAAAAACGGGTCGGGAGGTAGAAGAAAGGAGGAAAGGTGGAGTGAGAAAGAGATCCCCACCCTTCCCGTGCATTCTGCAAGAGCGAGTAGGCTTGCTTCTCCAGGCGGTTAGTACCCCTGCCTTCGTCCCCCACCACTCCCCACCCCCGTTGTATTCTGATTTTGTGCAACCTCCAGCCCCCCACCCACCCCTCCACCACCACCCCTTCCACACCTCCGGAGTGGCTGCATCTCTATCTCTGCCCCCATCGGCATTTATTTCTCCTCCTCCGTCGCATTCAACCTTCTTCTCCCTCCCTCGGCTGACTCTAGCAGACCCAGGTTTTGTAGTTTTTTTTTTTTTTTTTAAGGCGCCATGTTTATAATCCTCCATCCTATTTTAAAAAGAAAAAAACAAGAATTCTTCTCACCGCCAACCCCGAGACGCCGCCTCTCCCTGCTTTACCCCCGTCTCTCCTTACTCCCTGCAAGCCAGGGAATAAAAGACGCTCGGGATTTCCACCGGGCGGGGACAGCAAAAGACTGGGTTTTTCGATTATTCTTCTCGGTACCTTCTTCCCCCCCTTCTCCCCCCCCTTTTCTTCTTTTTCTTCTTCTTCCTTCTCCTCCTCCCACCCCGAGTGAAGCCGGGTTTTCTCACCTTGTCCGGCGGCGTCTCTAGCAGTTGTAGATTCTGCAGGCGGAGAAAAAGAAGTTCGTGCAGGTTAAAGTTTGCAATTCCTGCTCGAGGCCGCGGCTGCTTCCTCCGCCTGCTACATATTTTCTCTCCCCGTCGGAGTTTTATTGTGTCTGAATTTTTTCCCCTTCTCTCTCCCTCTCCCTCTCCCTCTCTCTCTCTCTCTCCCCCTCCTCGCTCCTGGCCGTCTGCACACTTCTAGCTTTCTGGGGTAAACAGGATTTAGGATACAGCCTCGGATCGTCGGAAAAAGGAGAACTCTAGTGGCGTCTGATGGAGTTGCCGTGGCTTTCTTTCTTTTTCCGTCCTTACCGCTCCCTCCCCCCTTTCCCCTCCCTCTCTCCCTTAAATGTAGCGTAGAGATACGGATGGCATTCTAGAAAGGCGATTTTTCCAACTATTGGAACGATCTCTGTTGAGTTGCGATACCATAAATGTGCAATATGAAGAGATGACGGGAAAGTCGATTGTTCGTTCGTTTCTCCTTGCCATCCTATTTTGGAAGTTTTATTTAAAATTAATCATATTTCCGTGATTTCCAAAATTACGAGAAGATTTGTGGAGGCAGTAAAGAGCAATTATGGATGTCGGTTTGTCTCTGTTATACAGAATTGACCACGATCATTGAATTTCTAAGCATTCCATGCATTGTACTCATGGTTTCTTATTTCTGCGGTGGAAGATATTTTTTAAAAAAGCTAAGGTGACAATTAGCCGGTAGCAAATTTGACCAATTTAAAGGTGACAATTAAAAATGATGCAATAGATCCATGATTACATTTTAAGCACAGTAAACCCATATGTTTGCAAATTTATTGATTTTTTTTTTTTTGGAAATAAAAAAAAATGGAACCATGGAATTCAGTAAATTTCTAATAAAGAGACATGAAATCTTAGCTGCCCTGGGAGGAGGAAAAAAAACCTGTATTCTGTTATCATTCTGTTTGATGGAAGAGGATTTGATATTGAAATTCCTTTCAAAAGAACAGAATTTGGGTGAAACTCTTGGGGTGTTGTGTTTTGCACTTCTGTAGTTACAGGTGGACAAGGTGTGTGTGTAAAGGTTGCCTTTCAGTGAACAATCATTTGCCTGCGTGCTTATAGCGTGCTTTATAGCCTGTCCAGCTGTGTGCTATTCCATTCGATCAAAAGGAATTCAGTGTATTGAATCATGAAGAAATTCCGATGGACCATTTTCAAATTGCAGCCAAGGAATCTGCACGTTGTAAAAATTATGGAAGTCATTGGCACAAACTAATGGTACTCAGTCTTTAGGTTGGTTTTTTTAATGGAAGACTCTTTCACAAAGATAAAGAACTTCTAGCAAAATTATGAAACTGAGTTTGGCACAGAATTAATATACAGGTTTCTAAAATAGGTGGGTTTTCTAATTGCAAATAAAAAAAATGTAAGACGGTGGAGGCTTCTTAATTGCAGTGTTAATATCTAATGCATTCTGAGTCACTGCAGTGATGAATGGCAAGACTCGCATTGTAGGTTGAGAATTTATAAACTTTTATTCTTTTGTTGGAGGATGTGTGAGATCTATATTAGACAGAAATAGTATAACAGTCTTGTTAAGATGGACTATTTGATATTTTTGGTTATAACTAGGAGGAATGCAGAATTTGAGTTATCTGTTGTGAAACTATTTTTAAACTATTGGGTTGATTTGTTGTGAGTTAAAAGTCAAGGTGATCTTAGTTGGTTAACCATAGGAATTGTAGCTGACTCAGTCATACTTGTATAATCTGTAAAATGTGCAAAATAATAATTATCAGTAAATATAAAATGTGCAACAATATTAATGATCAGAAATTAAAATTGATTTGTTTCAGATTTTATAAGCATCTGTTAAAAGAAGTGTAAGAAAGGGAAATCTTAAAATATAATACATATATTCCTAATTAAGGAATATATTAATATTGCTATTAACATCTTTGTAGTTTAATTAATCATGGAGATTATGTAGATCATTGAGATCATATTGTAGACATATCAGTATAGAGAAATTCTGACCATTTTTTAGAAGAGTACATAATATTAACTTTCCATTTTATGAGGATGATGAAAATATTGGCTAGGTTTTGCGCAGGCCTGGCTGTTTTATTACAATTCTGATCACAGCCTGTTCAAACACGATGTTGTCTTGAGATCATGGAAATGAAGCCAGACGCATCTGGAGAGCACACGGGAAGGGGGGGGGAGGAAGTATGTTTACACTTTCCAAATTCCTTTGTAACTTTTTCAAAACTCTTGAAAGAAGCCTAAGGAATTTTTTTCAAGCAAAAAAATAAAAAAAACATTACTCAAGGGAGATATTTTTTAAAATGCTGCATAGAAAGCATTTATTTGTTTCATTTTGCTTAGTTTAATGGTTTTGCTCTAAACTTAAATCGTACCAATGATGATGAATTCATTTAGGTTTAAATGTGTAATGAGTTCCTATTCTCAATTCTTATGGGTCTGTTTGTTTCTTTGTTTCTGATGTAGTGTATTTAAATTTTAAAGTGCATAAAGATTGTATTTAGGAGATGTAAAAAAGGTATAATGTGTACTTGCATATTTATTGCTTGAATTTTATTTTATTTTATTTATTTGTCAAGAATGTATTAGGTAATTTATATAATTATAAGCATGAATTGAATACCTAAAATAGATACAAGTAGTCTCCTGCGTGAGCAGGGGGTTGGACTAAATGACCTCCAAGGTCCCTTCCAACTCTGTTACTGTTACTGAAACATTAGGACAGGGACGGTAGGCACACTGGTGTTCTTATGCACGCCCCTTACAGACCTCTTAGGAATGGGGTGAGGTCAACAGTAGACAGTCTAAGCTTAAAGTTTTGGGGATTTGGGGAAGAAACCACAGAGTCAGGTAGTGCATTCCAGGCATTGACCACTCTTGCTGAAGTCATATTTTCTGCAATTGAGTTTGGAGTTGTTTAACTTAACTTTGTATCTATTGTGTGCTTGTGTATTGTTGTGGCTGAAGCTGAAGTAGTCATTGACAGGTAGACATTGTAGCAGATAATTTTATGAGCTACGCTTAGGTCATACTGAAGACGGCATAGTTTTCTAGGCCCAGAATTTCAAGTCTGTTGGCATAAGGTATTTTGTTGCTAGCAGAGGAGTGGAGGACTCTTCTTGTGTAATGTTTCTGGAGACCTTCAATTGTATTAATGTCCGATATGCAGTGCACGTTCCAGACAGATGAGCTGTATTTGAGAATTGGTCTAGCAAATGTTTCATATGCTCTGGTTAGTAGTGTGATATTACCAGAGAAGAAGCTATGCAAGATTAGATTTACAACTCCTAGTGCCTTTTGGCGATGTTGTTACAGTGGGCTTTGGCACTTAGATCATTTGATATGAGTACTCCAAGGTCCTTGACAGAGTGAAGGTCTTTCTTATTTTTTTCTTTTGTATCGTACGTAAATTTATGTAAGATTACTGCATCTCAGTAAATCTGATGACAAGTATTGATACCTTCATAGGGAACTTCTGATACAGTTTCTCTCTTTATTTTCAGTTATAAGCCACTATAAAATAGATACAATTATAACCATTCAAAAAAAAAAAAAATAAGTAAGGCACGGAATAATATTAATAATTATAGAGATTATTCAGAATTGTAAATCTTGGTTAACACTACGATGTAAGTATAAGGATTGTCCTCATTATTGGTATTAAAAAACTGAAAACAGCTAATTATAGATTGTATAATGAGGTTAAAAAAATATAATAAACTAAGAATGCCCTATTGGCATCACTTCACTTCCTCACCCTGATATCTGGGAGTACATCCAAAGCTTTTATATTGTCTTGCAGGTTGGCTAAATGAGCCAAATGGTCTAATTTTACTTTATTGTAAGCCTACATTAACAGAATCTTGCAAGTTTCAAAGTACAAATCTCCTAGCACTTCCTGAGAACTTGGCGAGAGAAGAGATCACTTCGGAGCCTCCTTTTTCCACCCATTATGCAGCTGCTGGCTATGCCCCTATGAATGTTTTCTAGGCAGCATCTCTTTTCGTCTGCCAAGGCCATTTACACATACTATTTCAGTGCATAGATTTTTTGAAAGGCTGTAGGATCTGGGCCAATCTACCGTATTTTTCAGAGTATAAAACGCACCTACCTTTTTTGGTGAGGAAAACAAGAAAAAGAAATCTGCCTCTGCCTCCCAGCAATTTTGCCTTGTAACAGCAAACAACCTGCTTTACTTTCATTTTCGTTTTCAGCATAGCTTGATTAGCACAAGAAAAAAAAAATCTGCTCCCAGCAATTTACCTCCTTGCAGCAAGCAGCAGAGGCCCGTGCAGCAATAGGCAATGGCAATCCCTGCAACCTAAAACAGCTGAGAGTCGGGGACAATTAACTTGTGCTAATTAGGCTGTGTTGAAGCTGAAACAGACTGTTTCTTCTTGCTGCTTGCTGCAAGGAGGTAAATTGCTGGGAGGTAGAGGCCAAAGGGTAGGGGTCAGTAAGTGGGAGGGGCTACATTCGGTGTATAAGATGCACCCAAATTTTCAACCCCTTTTAGGGGGGAAAAGATGCATCTTATACTCCGAAATATACGGTAATCTCGAGGAGTAAAGCAGTATCCAATTAGACTAAAATATGACAATAGAATATGAACAATAAAACAAGGTACAATCAAACAGTAAGTCAAAAAGCTAGGCTTTATTGTGGGATAAAAAATTCACTGCAAGCTACATAAAATTAGCAGAATTAGAATTTACATATGAAACGCATTAAACTCTTGGTTACAGAGGTTATGTCAGCCCTGGAACCATTTTGGAAGTATTCAGGGCTGCCACAGCAAGGCTGGTTGCTGCTGTGGGAACATAGGGGGGGAAGACAGAGATAATTGGGGGAATTGTAGCCAAAATAACATTCTTCCCTGTGGAAGCCAAGGACACCCCTACCAGATGTTTGGAGGGCGTGGTCCAAAGGCAGCTGAAGGAGGACTGTGATCTGATGGGACCATGTGATGGATGTATGACCTGGGGGACAAGAACTTTGGGTTTTGAATTGGGTAGGTAAAATCTCGGATCCTTCAGAGCCGGATTTTCACCAGCAGTGCCAATATGGCATTCTTAATAAATTCTTACTTTGAAGAAACTCCAGACCTCAAAGTTTTGATTTTGTTGGGTCTGTTACTTGGAACTCTGACAGGTTACTGATACTGTGATACAAGCCTGTGATAATTTTTAACATTAAGAACTAATTATAAGAATCATAAGAATTCTTCTTATAAGAATTCAAACTATAAGAATTTGCTACTAATACTAGAAGTACATAAACCATTGTATAATTACTATGGAAAAAGTATTGTTTTTCAAACTCGGCAACTTTAAGATGTCTGAACTTCAACTCTAAGAATTCCCCCACATCATGCTGAAAAACACTGATTGTAAACAGTAAAATGTCAATAAAATAAAAAGACTAAAAGTCAGCAGACCAAACAGCAAATTGTCCACTAAGAATTTACTAAATTAAATATTTAATTTAGCTTACTTGATTCCTTAGTTCAGTGGCCCCCAATCTTTTGGACATCAGGGATTGGTTCTGTGGAAAGTGGTTTTCTACAGGCTGGGTGGGGGGGGGGCACTGCCTGGATTCTACATGTGCGTAGATGGGACTTGCATGTGTGGCCCGGTTCCTGGCAGGCCACGAACTAGTGTTGGTCCATGGCCTGAAGGTTGGGGACCCTTGACTTACTTGATTCAATACCACATGTAGTTGCCACAGAAAGCAAAACAAAAACATCCAGGTTGAAAAAGTTACATGTAAGCATACAGGTCTACTGTTATAGTACCTGTGATATCATTTCTAAATAGTTTGGTCCCAGAGACAAATTTTGCCACTATAGGTAGTGCTGGATTTTAATGTCATAAAAGGATATTAAGATAAAAGAAATGTGGTCTACCTTGTTATTTCCTTAGAACTAATATGAAAACTCGTTTTATCATGCCTGGTGAATTTGTAAAAAAAAACACAGAAATTTTTGTTTCAAATATACAAAAAAATAAAAAATAAAAGAATTTAAAAGATGTTCAACTGAAACTGGAGTTTTTCTAGTTGAATTAATGGATAGAAAATTAGAAATTTGTTATGGAAAGTTGCTTTTATAGATGACAATTGCTGCAAATTATTATATGCCCCAAAATGGAACTCACATGCCAGAGAGATGGCTGATGAAGGTGACACAATTAGCATAACATAGGTGGCAAAACTGATTTGTTTGAGTGGAGAAAAGACAATAAGTACATTTATGACTGACTAGAAACGTCTTAGGAACTTTTTGCTGAAAAAAGAAAAAAACAATTCCCCTCCCCACCTTATTTAAGGTAAGCTATGAGTATTGAAAACATTTAAATACAGGCATTCTGTAGTACTGTAATACGTTACCTGTACAATTTTAAAGTTTCCCTTTTCCATCCTATAAAATAGTATATAGGTAGTCCTTGATTTACCACCATTCGTTTAGTGACCTTTCAAAGTTGCAATGAAACTGAAAACAGTGACTTATGACTATTTCTCACACTTATGACCATTGCAGCATCTTGATGGTCATGTGATCAAAATTCAGCCACTTGGCAACTGGCTCATATTTATGACAGCTGCAACATCTTGGGGTCATGGGATCCTCTTTTGCAACCTTCTGACAAAGTCAATGGGGAAGCCAGATTCACTTAACAATCATGCTACTAACTTAACAACTGTAGTTATTCACTTAACTGGGCAAGAAAAGTTGTAAAATGGAGCAAAACTCAACAACTATCTCACTTAGTAACAGTAATTGGGGTCATCAATTGAGGACTACTCATGCATTCACAAGAAATGAGCCTTGGTGGTGCAGCGGACTAAACTCCTCTTAAAGTAGCACTTAGCTGCCAGCTGCCTGCAATTACTGCGAGCTCAATGTTGACTCAGCCTTCCATCCTTCCGAGGTAGGTAAAATGAGGATCCGGTTTGTGGGGGCAATAAGCTGACTTTGTATAAAATAGAACATTGCTTTGTGGGGGGGGGGGGCAAAAAAGCCCTACTAAACAGGTATATACAAAAGTATGAAGGCTATTGCTTAATGCATTGTAAGTCGCCCTGAGTCTCCGGAGAAGGGCGGTATATAAATCGAATAAATAAATAAATAAATAAATAAATAAATAAATAAATACTTGCATTCATCTTTTTATATTGTATTATTTCTCTACTTCTGTCTACCTATTACATCTTTATGAATCAGACGTTGTACAGATGCATTATACAGGTAGTCCCCGAGTTACGACCACAACTGAGCCCAACATTTATGTTGCTAAATAAAACATTAAGTGAGTTTTTCCCATTTTACGACTTTTCTTGCCACAGTTAAGTGAATCATTTCATTTGTTAAGTTAGTAACATGGTTATTAAGTGAATCTGGCTCCTCATTGACTTTGCTTGTCAGAAGGTCACAAAAGCTGATCACGTGATCCCAGGACACTGCAACCATCATAAATATGAGCCAGTTGCCAAGCATCTGAATGTGGATCATGTGATCATGGGGATGCCGCAATGGTCATTAGTGTGAAAAATGGTCATAAATCACTTTTTTCAGTGCTGTTGCAGCTTTGAATGGTCAGTAAATGAACTGTTCTAAATCGAGGACTACCTGTATATTTGCTTCATTAGAAACACACACCTCCCAAGTTGAAGTTGAACTGGTTGCCACTTAAGGTTACTTCAGGATATTTTCTTTAAAAAGTTTCTTATGGATTTATGAATACTGAATATTGACATTGTACGAAAAGAATGGCAAACAGATTTGAAAGATCAAATTACTCTTCTCACAGACAAGGCATTATTTTAGAGCTAGGTAGATGGAAAACAGAAAAAAAAAACAATGCTATATGCCTTTTGTGGAAATGTCTCTTGCATAGCTGTGGCATGAATTTCAGCTGATGAAATTGGAGGAAGTAGAAAATAATTCAGGTGATTTTGTGTTGACTTTGTTTTCTTTTGGACTAATAAAATCTAGCAAGGGTTGACTGGCAGAACAAGTTTGAGTTCTTAGATTTTGTAAAAGATAAGAAATTAGAAGTAATTCATTTTATAGGACATTCCAACTGGATATTCAGCTGGTGATTTATTTGCCCCAACTGGAATGGGTACAGGTAATCCTTGATTTACCACTGTAATTAAGCCCAGAATTATGTTTATATAGTATGTTGGTCATAATGTGGACTGTTTGCCAAGCATTCAAAATGCTGTTGCATGATTTTAGAAGTGGGCCCACCAATCAGAACTTTAAATCTGGGTCATAAGCAGAGGTGGGTTTCAGCAGGTTCTGACCAGTTCTGGAGAACTGGTAGTGGAAATTTTGAGTAGTTTGGAGAACCGGTAGTAAAAATTCTGATTGGCCCTGCCCTCATCTATTCTCTGCCTCCTGAGTCCCAGCTGATCAGGAAGAAATGGGGATTTTGCAATAACCTTCCCCTGAATTGAGGAGGGAATGGAGATTTTACAGTATTTTTCTCCTGGAGTGGGGTGGGAATGGAGATTTTACAGTATCCTTCCCATGCCACGCCTGCCATGCCACGCCCACCAACCCACACCCACAGAACCCACCACTGGTCATAAGTATCTTTAAGGGATTCTGCCGTAACTTAGAAAGGTTGCTAAACTACTAGTCATAAGTCAAAGACTACCTAATCCCTTTCTGTTCTGTTTTCCTATAGATAATGAATATTCAGCATATTCATCTGGCTGTGGCCTTCCATCAGCTGTGGCTCCTTGCTTGGCTCAGCTGTGCTGTCCACTTCTGTCTTGGATGTTCCCTAGATGGCAAGAAAGAGAATCTCGCTACTCACATCAAGGAAACTTATGAGAGTTGAAGTCCACGCATATCTTGAAGTTACCAAAGTTGAGAAACACTGGGGTAAATGGTGCTTATTTATTTATTTATCGAATTTATAAGGTCTTCCGTCTCACAAATGTGAGTCTAAGTGGTGTGCAATGAAACTAACAATTAAAACCTTTTTTAAAGGTTTTAATAAGAGCCTAAGAGCCTTGGTAGTACAGTGGTTTAAGGCACCCTGTTATTAAGCTGGTTATTAAGACCAGCTGCCTGCAATTACTGCAGGTTCGAATCTCGCCAAGGCTCAAGGTTGACTCAGCCTTCCATCCTTTCTAAGGTAGGTAAATTGAGGACCCAGTTGTGGGGGCAATAAGCTGACTTTGTATAAATATACAAAAGGATGAAGGCTATTGCTGAGCATATTGTAAGCTGCCCTGAGTCTCCGGAGAAGGGCGGCATATAAATCAAATTTTTAAAAAAAGCCATTCAAAATCATTAACCTAAATAGAAACATGATTGTGAGAGAATGCATCAGAATTTAACACATGGTGCTTTCCATGAAAGGTTTATTTTTAGCACACATTTCTTTCCCTCCAATTTGATGTTAATAAAATTTATGTAGCTGCCCTGTTGCCTCCAAATTGGTTCTCCCCTCTGTATAGCTTTGTATGGAATAGACCCTCCTAAAGCAGGCTTGCTAACCCTAACCTCCAAGTTAATTGGACTACAACTTCCATAATTCCCACTGGAAAGGGTTGATGTAATGCATTCCATATGTACAAAATATACAATGAAGTTTTTTCAGGAAAAGAATGAGATAAAGTCCCCAGGAAACCTCATATTCCCTCAGAGAGGTTGGCATCTGTATGCATTATTTCTTTTTTAAAATAAGTTCTGCTTTGCGAGGTATATGCATGTTAGTTTAAACCCCATATATCTTCCTTTCAACAACTGAGCTGTTACCATTTGCAATGTTTCAGTCACTTGTTCGGTATATTTTCTTGGCCCCTTCATGGGAGGGGGTCCCCTTTTCTGCTATTTTACTGTTGTTTATTGCTGTTATTCCAAGGGATGTCATGCTTGATACGAACTGCTATTTTTGAATAAGTGCCCAACAGAGAGAAGCTTTGACACCAGGTTCCTGAGGTTAGCATGGACTCCTGGTTGAGAGTTTTATTCTTTTACTGATTAACCTGCTTCACAGCTGACTTGTTTCTTTGGGATCATACTGTGCTCTTGAACAGAGCATAATGCAAGCCAATCAGAAGTTTGGTTGAACTTGGAAAGATGCCAGATTTCTTGAACCATTAATCTCCAAAATTTCAGAGCCTGTGGGACAAAGCTGAAAACAATGGTGGCTTAGTTGCTTAGTTCAAGATCTCCCACACTTAGAATCATCCATTCATAAGATATTAAAATTCCTATTAATTTACAACTTCAGGCCATGTCTTGGAGGTATACTTAGCCAGATATAGTGGGACACATTGCACTCTAATTCGTTTATTATTCAATAAGACACTTTGGGGAGCCCAAGCCACAGTCAATACAGTGTAATAAAACTTCAGAGTAACAGATCCAAACTTAGTTAATGCAGCAGATCAAATTTCCAGTAAGATTTCTGTCTGAAATAACATTGCATTTGAAGTAGTCCAGCAAAGGGAGCAAAATTCATGCTAATCTTTTTGTGATTTTCCATCTGTAGCTATTTGTTGAATGATATTAAGGTCAAACATGAGATAAATTTCTGTGGTGAAATCCTTTTGAAAATAAGAGACCTTCTCCCCCAATAATCCATTAAAATAATGTTTTGCTACAGTTCACAGAGAAGAGAAATAAGTATTAGGGTACATCTGGCATACCATAGTTATTTGTTAAATTTATATCCTGCTTTTCAGTCCTCAAGAGGATGTATACAGCACTCCTTTCTCTATTTTTAAATAGTTTTATTAAAACTTATAACAGATAAAAGATAAAAAAAAACAAATGCAAAAAAACTCCTAAAAGACTAAAACAAAAATAAGAGGTGCAGAAAATTATTAATAATAAAAATTAAAATAAAATTAAAATAAAGGAAATTTATAAAGGAAAATGACACATCTGGGAAATTGAGAAGTTCCTTGAAGATGGGCTTCGGTATGAGTCCAAAAATGTGAAAGAACAAATCTCTGGCTCTAATGACCAACTCAATTTGGATCCTGCAACATTATCCTGGGACACATATATTTGCCTTCATTCACAATCATGGAAAATATATAAAACTATGAAGCCCCTCTTCATTCGAAAACATATAAACAATTTTAGTAACTAAATCATAGTTCTAATTACACTTTTGCTGTTTATTTTGCCCCCTCCTAAATATAAGTCCTTAAACTTACATTTAAAACTTTCACTAACCATTTTTTTAAAAAGTGTCCTGGTGTTTCCAGATTTGATCCAAACATTCCTAATAACAACAACAACAACAAAAAAAAACAGTTAAGCAATTTTTGTGAGTAACTAGAAAAGAAAATATGTGAACCCGGTGTCCTTTTCAAGGTGCAGATCCAAAGCAAGATGGCTATTCCCTTCTCCCACTGTTCTAAACCCACTGTAGATCATTGTCTTGGCACTTCCTTGCAGTAATCTGGAACACTTGTGGGTAATTCTCAAATCCAGAATTTCCTTGTCCAGGGCGAAATTTCAAAGTACTTGTCTACTTAGCCTGTTCTTCATTCTGTTGTAGTCATCTGCTTTTAACAGAACTGTCTTCAAGTCATCCTTTCTTCTCCAGATGTCCCATAACACTTACTTCTCTTAATTATTCCACTTCAGAACATATTGAGTTAAGGATATTGACTTCCCAAAAGCACACAGTCATCACTCAATATGAGCTTCGAATTTCCCTCTCCTAATCCACCAGCCTAACCACATTTTTCCCCCCAAGGATCTGTCTTTTGAGTATGACCCCAGAATATCAAACCAATGGAAATTCTGATCTTTGTAGTCACCACACAGTTGGAGAACAATCAGTTAGGGAAAAGTTACCAAATTTTGTTAGTTTACAGGACCTTTAATATCACAATAACTTTTTCATGGCACCTTTAGGACAAAATTGTGAACTACTTTGAGCTAGTAGTTCATGTAATGTCTGACAGAAGTTGAATATCACTCTGTTTCTGTTGAAAATTTAAATTATCCCTGCCCTTGTGAGTTATAGCTGCACTATATAGCTGCACTATAGAGTTTTGGAACTGGAGATAGGGAAAACCGATGACTTTGAGTTGTTAAATGTTTCTTCAGATCTTGGGCAACACAACCCTTTAGGTCATTCACTAAAGGATAAGTTCTTGAAGCAAGTATCCTGATATATTTTTTGCTGTCTTCCATTTTTAACAATGTGCTATTCCTGTATATAGGTAGAACTCAACTTCATTCATACTCATTTAATGACTGTTTGAAGTTACAACAGCATTGAAAATAGTGATATATAACCATTTTTCAGATGTATGACTTTGCAGCATTTCAGTGGACACATGATCAAAATTCAGATGCTTGGCAGCTGATTTATATTTATGACAGTTGCAATGTCCCAGTAATGTGGTCACCTTTTGAGACTTTCTGACAAGCAAAGTCAATGGGGAAGCCAGATTCACTTAATAACCATGTTACTAACTTAATACACTTCAGTGGTTCATTTAACATCTGTGGCAAGAAAGGTCATAAAATGGGGCAAAATTCACTTAACAACTGCCTTGTTTAGCAACAATAATTTTAGGCTCAATTGTGGTTATAAAGGACTAACGGTATTTAATTATTCGTATCTTCATGGCAGCTTATTTTTGAGTTCCCAGCCTAATTCCAAATGAGTATATATACCAGCAGTTGCAAACATTAAACATTTTCAATTTTGACAATGTTAAAAAAGTTTTAGTGATTGCACTTGGAATATTCATCCCAGGCTCATTCATTTAAAGGAAATAGAAATTCATTGCAGGATATGGCTGACATGCCTTAAGGGCTTGATAAGTGTCATTGTGGTGCGTGTTTTTTCTTCTTTTTTCTTTTGGCATGCATGGTCATGAACTCTCGGAAGATTGTTAAAAATGTTGGCAATGGCACTGCAAGTCAAAAAGCAAGAAACTTGATCAGAGCAGAAAATGTTGTGCTAATAAACTGCTAATTAACGTAAGACTTTGGGTGTTCTTTTCCTACCTAAAAAGGTAAAGGTTCCCCTTGCACATATGTGCTAGTCATTCCTGACTCTAGGGGGCAGTGCTCATCTCCGTTTCAAAGTTGAAGAGCCAGCGCTGTCTGAAGATGTCTCTGTGGTCATGTGGCCAGCATGACTAAACACCAAAAGTGCACGGAACACTGTTACCTTCCCACCAAAGGTGGTCCCTATTTGCATTTTTTACCTGCTTTCAAATTGCTAGGTTGGCAGAAGCTGGGACAAGTAACAGGAGCTCACCCCGTTACACGGCACTAGGGATTCGAACCGTTGAACTGTTGACCTTTCGATCGACAAGCTCAGCATCTTAGCCACTGAGCCCCCACATCCCTTTTTCTTTTCTTTTCCTTTTCCTATCTACTTGTAATCAAATGAAAAGCAAAGGAATGAATTCATTGGCAAACCTAGGATGATCACTAAGCCTTTAAAAAATACCTTGGCAAACCTAGGATGATTACTAAGCCCTTTAAAAATAATTTAAAGGCTTTCTTTTCTAACTTGGATACATGGATTGCCAATATATAAAAGATTTGGCTAAGTCTCCATGTGTACAAAAGTTGAACTTTTCACCAGCAACTTTGAACTCTGTATTTTCGGTATAATATTTTGTGAACAGAGGGAAGTTAACTGGGGCTGAGCAAATGGTAGCATCTATCTAGGCTGGTCCAAGCTTGAAAGATTAACAGGATGGGACATGCTTGATCCTTGAATAGGAGATCAAGAGCACGTCCCTTTTTTATGCTTTTCACATAACAGACGAAATTAATACATACAAGCCAGGGGTAAAATGCTCCCGGTTTGGACCGAATTGCCCTATCCGGTAGCGATGGTGGCGGGTGGTTCAGAGAACCAGTAGCAAAACCCCCTGCGCCCCCCACGCCCAGCTGAGCCGTATGATTATCAGAGACTGTTTTTTTTTTAGTTTTAAAAGCATTTTTTCTACAACCTCTTTGACCAAAAAAATGCTTTTAAAAGTTTTTTTAAAAAGCCTTTAATGATCACTTGGCTCAGCTGGGATCGTCAGAGGCTTTTCAAAGCATTTTTTTCTGCAACCCCTTCGGCCAAAGAGGTTGTAGGGAAAAAATGCCTTTAAAAGCCTCTGGTGATCCCAGCTGACTTGCCTGATCATCAGAGGCTTCTAAAAGCATTTTTTTTCTGCACCTCTTAAGGTTGTAGAAAAAATGCTTTTAAAAGTTAAAAAAAAAAAAGTTGGTCATGCCCACCCAGTCACATACCCCCCCAAGCCACGCCCACAGAACCGGTAGTAACAAATTTTAGATTTCATCCCTAATACAAGCATATTATGTCTTTTTAATTTATGTTTATTTAGTTTAACTTAAATTTACAATTGGCCTAATTTTTGTTCTGGTCGGGCTCATTTCTCTGATCTGGTCATGGCTGCTATTCAGTTCAGTTGTTGCAATTCAAAAGGTGCATGGTTCCCAGCCTGAAAATCTGTATACCTCTTATATAAAGCATATGGATAGTCCTTGACTTACAACAGTGCATTTAAGGATTGTTCAAAGTTTCAACAACACTGAAAAAATAACCAGTCGATTGCAGCATCCAAATAGTCATGTGATCAACATGTGGCTGTTTGGCAACTAGCATGTGATATTTGCAGTGTCCATATGATCCCATTTGTGACCGTCTTAGCTGACTTCCCACAAGCAAAATCAGCAAGGGAAGTTGGATTCACTTAACATCCGCATGAGTCACTGAACAGCTGCTGTGATTTGCTTAACAAGAAGGCAAAAGTAAAATCAAGTAACAATCCCCTTACTTAGCAACAGAAATTCTGGTCCCAGTTGTGGTCATAAACTGAGGACTATCAGTAATATAAATCTGCAACTGCAAAAATCACATTTTTCTTTCTTTCTTCACTTTGCTTCCTCCCGGGAAATGATTAAATAAACTGAATGTAGAAGAAGGAAGAAACTTGACATTTATGGAATGCTTCTAAGGGTTCAAAATCCTTTATATATTTACTTTTTTGTTAGATTTACATCCTGCCTTTCCTTCAGGAATTTAAGTTGGCTTAAATGGCTTTCCCTCCTCCAGCTTTTCTCTGCAAGAACAATCCTGTAAAAGAGGATAGATGGAGAGAGAATGTTGGCCAGCATTATCCCCAAAGAACCCCTATGACTACAAGGGAACTAGAAGCTAAATCTACCTAATGCCAGTCCAGCATCTTATCCACTAGACCACGTTATAGTTATATTTCTTACAACAACCCTGTCAGTTAAATCAAAATGATTAGATCTATGTGCAAGCAAAAAGACAGAGGCTGAAAGAAAACATTTTAGCCATTAATTAGTACATTTTGAAGAAGGACATATAATGTGGCCATGTTACAAGTACAGGTACTCCTCAACTTACCATCACAATTGAGCCCAACATTTCCATTGGTAAGTAGACAATTATCAAGTGAATTTTGCACTATTTTACTACCATTCTTGCTATAGCTGTTAAGTGAAGCACTGCAGCTGTTAAATTAATAATGTGGTTGTTAAGTGAATTTGGCTTCCCATTGACTTTGCTTGTCACAAAATGTTTTTAGATGACCCAAGAATATTGTCATAAATACATGCCAAGCATCCAGATTTTGATCATAAGACCACAGGGATGGTACAACAGTTGTAAGTGTAGAAAATGGCTATGAGTCACTTTTTTCAGTGTCATTGTAACTTTGAATAGTCACCAAATGAATGATTGCAAGTCGAGGACTACCTGAATTACTAGGACCCTATCATAAATATTGATTTATGCTATATTTGTGCTTGTATCTGTTTGTCAGGGTATGAATAGACATAGATGAAAAATGAAATATGGGAGACCTGCTCAATGTAGAGCAGTGATGGTTAACCTTTTTGGTGCTGAGTGGCCAAAGCGTGCATGCAAATGCACACGCATATGCTCAAACCCCCAAAATGCAATGTGAGTGCCCCCCGCATATGCGCCCCACCCCTGTGCATGCATGCACGTTCCCTGCACATGCACCCTGCCTTCTCATGCATGCGCCCCACCCCCTGTTTGGCTTCCAGGTTGGTGCAGGAGGCTTTCCAGGCCCACAACAAGGTGCCAGAGTGCCGCGCGAGGTCCCCCCGCATCCCGTTTTGGGCCTGAAAAGCCACCTGCACCAATTTGGAGGCCAAAATGGGGCACAGGGGTGCCACACAAGGCCCCTTCATGCCCCGTTTTGCACCTGGAAAGCCTCTTGCACCAACCTGCACCCCCCCACGCATGCACCCTGCCTGGCATACATGCACACGTGTGTCCCCCACATGCCCCCCCCGCATGTGTGGCAGAGACCCAAAAACCAGCTGGCTGACGGGAGGCGCATGCATATGCTCGTGGAACTGGGCTGGGGCCGTGCCTGCAGTGAGGCTTTGTGTGCCACCTGTGGCACGCGTGCCATAGGTTCGCCATCACGGAAGTAGACCATATAGAGGTAGGAGGGTCATTTTATAAAAACTGTTGACTTCGAATAAAAATATTAAGATTTCTAAAAAGACATGAGATTGTTCTTATAACAAAAATGTTTCCTGGGTAAAGTGGAGGAGGCAATGGTGCATAGATATAAAATACCAAACTGAATCAGAAGAATTCCAAGAGGGAATTGGTCAAGGTTTGCTGGAAGCTATGGGTACTGTAGTACTTTGGAGCCATCACATGGAATAAGGTATCCTACATGGCTTTGGTTCTTCCAGAACTGAAACCAAGCTTGCCCAGCTAGAGTTTGAGTTGGCTGGGGATTATTCATTGGTGTGTCTATGAGTAAATGAAGCAAATTTTAGCTCACACAACAAAAACAAAAGTTGTAAACCTACATTTGTTCCAGTGGTGGGTTTCTACCAGTTTGCACTGGTTCAGTTGAACTGGTAGTGGTAATTTGGCCTGGGTCACTGAACCAATAACAACTGCTGGATGGCCACGCCCCCAAACCGGTAGCCCGGTCCCCGCCTGCCCGTACGACTGCCTGGCAAAGTGGCTGGCAAAGAGGAGGCATCTGGGAGGCTTCTCGCAGTCGCATCGAAAAAGAAAATGCCTCTTTGTGGCTGCAGCAGCTAGCCACAGGCTGCCGAAAACTACTGGATGTCAGCTTGCCTTCCGGACTCCAGACCAGCCACCATGGGAGGAAGGTAAGCAGCCCGTAGAAAGAGGCGGTGGGGGGGGGGAGGAAGCGGGGCTAGGGCCCGGGCTGCTGAAGGAGGGGAAACGGGGTGACGTGTGCAACTGATGAAGGGAGGACAGGGTGGCATGCAGGAGGAGGCCTTTGATAGATTAGGTCAGGCTTGGCCAGAAAATAAGTAGATGGGTAGAAATTCAAAAAAATTTCCTACCTTTTTCTGTGGGCATGACTAGGTGGGGTGATCATGTGACTGACTGGCCATGGCCGTGAGTGACATCAATTTGGCCATGCCCATTCAGTAACATGCCCACCAAGCCATGCCCACCAAGCAAGCCACGCCCACAGAACTGGTAGTAAAAATGTTTGAAACCCACCAATGATTTGTTCCTATGTCCTACATCTCGAATATACTGTATTTTTCAGAGTATAAGGTGCACCTTTCCCCCACCTAAAAGGGGGTGAAAATTTAGGTGCTTCTTATACACCGATTCTAACCCTGCCCACCCTTTGGCCTCTGCCTCCCAGCAGTTTACCTCCTTGCAACAAGCAGCAAGAAACAGCTCCTTTCAGCTTCAGCACAGCCTAATTAGCACAAGTTGTTTGTCCATTGGATCGGCCTCCCGACTCTCAGCTGTTTTGCTCTCAGCTGTTTTGCGCGGGCCTCTGCTGCTTGCTGCAAAGAGGTAAATTGCTGGGAGAAGATTTTTTTTTCTTGTGCTAATCAAGCTATGCTGAAAACGAAAATGAAAGTAAAGCAGATTGTTTGCTGCAATGAGACAAAATTGCTGGGAGATAGAGGCAGATTTCTTTTTCTTGTTCTCCTCACCAAAAAAGATAGGTGCGTCTTATACTCCAAAAAATATGGTATATAAACATTAAATAACATTGGGAGTATTGTGGATAGTGTGTGCTAAATAAGAAGAAAGAATCAGAAAAAAACATCGAAATTTGACAGGTAGTTGTCAACTTAGACCATTCATTTAAGGTCTGTTACAGCAGATACAGCATTCTAAGATCAAGTGATTCCATTTGCAACCTTCCTAGGGCACGTCTGACAAGTAGCATCTATGGGGGGGTCTTATTGGGGGGAGCCAATCATGTGATTCACTTAACGATTGCAGCAAAAGAGGTTGTAAATCAGATACAACTCATTCAATGACTGCATTGCTTTGTGTCAGAAGTTCTGGTCCCAATTGTCGTAAGTCAAAAACTACTTGTATTTGGATTTTTTTAAAATTAGAATCTAGCAAAGCAACACAATTGTGGACGCAGGACTGCATTTTTTAGGAGGATATCTGAAAAGTAATAGAGATCACATCATGTAATTGAGAAAGCTCCAAATAGATTTATGCAGTGTTAGCGTATATCTCTTTAAGCAATGGAATTCAAAACTAAGAAAAGATTTGTCATATACAGTTTGTTGCATCTGTCTGTAGAGCCATGGTGAACCACAATTGTGGTACTGTCAATTGTTCTGCATCCTTGTACTTGTCTCAGGTCTGTTGAGTATTGCATTTCATTGAATATTCCACTGATGCAGAAATGCTATATATCAATTCCCCACATCCTAAACTAAAGTTACTTTACTATCTTCATCCTTAAGATGGCAGTGTAAGTAAGCAAAAAAAAAAGTGGCTTTAAAAATACCTACATAACTACTGTACCTTTGTCCCTTTTTCATTTATATTATTAAGTGGGAAGATGTCACATTTGAAATCTGAACCAGTGTTAACTAACTAGGAAAAAGAACTTGGTGTACAACTTAAATTGTTCTTCTTTAACTGCTCATCAGCTGTGGTTTTTGGAGAAAAAAAATCACAGCTTCAAGAAATACAGAGCACGTTATACATTTGTTAGATGAACATACCCTTAATGAAATACTCTTATTTAATAATTCAGACCAGCTTTATTGGTAACAAAATGGCAAGAGAATGAAAAGAGAAGTATGAACATTCTTGTATTGAAATAAATTTCTAATAGATAAAGGTCACTTCATTTGATCCAATTCTCAGAGACAGAAGCACACAAAGACAGCAATCCATATTGGGCGCAAATCTTCCCAATGTAGCACCAGATCTTGAAAATGGATGAGTCAACCCCCAGTTCTCAGGAGACATTATTACCACAATTCAGAATTCCCCAATAGCATACTTAAATTGTAACTCTTTCTCCTTCTATTAACATGACCGTGCTGTGGCAAAATGCTTGGTACAAAACACAGGAAATTAATTCTTCTTTTTAGATGAATAAAACACGTTGACCCAAAGAAGGTTCCAGAAAGTTTCTGCTCCCAGATGGGTTATTGTCAGTATGCTAGGAGAAAGAAGAAAGTATACAGAACTTTCTACTCTAAAGGTGATGGGTAATATTAAAGATTATCAGAGATGAAGGGAGTGAAATGAGGAAATTACCTTTGATGGGATAAAATCTAGGTTAAAGTCATTGTAGAATCTGTTTAAAAAAGTGGAAGCTTCATATTGCAAAGGCAACTGGAAAAAATGTCATAATGTCATTTGTTTAGTGATCATTTGACATTACAATGGCACTGGAAAAAGTGACTTATACCCATCCTTGTACTTGAATCATTGCAGCATCCCCACAGTCACATGGTCAACATTTGGATGCTTGGCAATCAGCATGCTTATACAGTGGTTACAGCATCCCATGTACGATTGTCAGTTGTGATTTTTCTCAACCGGCTCCCAAAAAGCAGTCAACGAGGGAAGCCAGATTCACTTAAGAACTGCAGTCATTTGCCTAGCAAAAAGGCAAAAATAAAATATGACACAACGCATTTAACAACCGCCTAGGTTAAGCAATGGAAATTCTGGTTCCAATTGTCATAAATCGAGGACTAACTGTACTGTAGTCAGGACTCCAGGGACCACTAATTTATAATTTTAAATCCCGCGGACTACTAATATGATCTGTCTAATGAATGGCTGGGTGGGTGTGGCACGGTGGTCATGTGACTGGGTGCGTGTACCCAATTCAATGTCACTTATGTCAAGGGGCACCTTGCCAGCCTCTACTCGCCGCTCCTCGCCTGCCCGCCCACCCGGGCTCCTTAGGGCCCCAATAGGTAGCAGTTGTTGGAGATAAGCAGCCACCATGAGAAAGAGTTGGCAAAACAGCTGGCTCAGTTCAAACTGGATCTGACCAAGAAGGAGGCTCAGCAGAAGCACCTCATTGAGGACTATGAGCATAGGCTTTCCAAGCATACGAAAGACCTGCAGGAGTGCAAGGCCAGGTACAGGCACCTGAAGGCTCAGCAGGCTAAGATGGTCAGCCAATTCCAAACCATGATGTAGTTCCACTGGAACAAGGCCCTCCAGCTCTTCGCCCCCAGCGACACTTCCCTCCAACCTTCACCCAAAGACCTGCACCAAGAGGCTGAAGCAGAGGCTGACCCACACAAAAAGACCCAGAAGGGGGAGACTCTCTGCAGCAACACAAATGTTCATTGTATGTATCCAGCCCAGGGGCTGTAGTTTGAGAACCCCTGATTTAGTGCAATATAAAAAATGCAAATAATTTTTCTGTAGACCACCAAAATTTTCTCATAGACTATCAGTGGTCCATGGACCACCAGTTGGTGACCGCTGCTCTAGATACCACCTTTATTAGAAAAGTGTGTGCTTGTTTATTACTTATAAAATTTATAGGCCATCCTTCCTGCCTCAAGGCAACTTGAAGCATATGTATATTTAACTGCAAAGTAAACAGTTTGCTTACAACAAAGACAGCAGAAAATGCAATTCAGGCTTATCCTTAACCTCAAAGCAGTTCCAAAGGAACGACAACAAACACAAAAGATTTTGGATATAAAATGCTTATAGTAAGGGATCAGTTGCACCAAACATGATGAACAAAATACTATGGTATCCTTCAAGCAGGTGCTATTCTCATAAATAAATATGCTTCTAAAGCATCATGAGTCTGTTTGCAGAATGGCATGAGGCAACCTTTGTAGGAAAACCTGATTCCCATCACCTAGGCATGTCTTAAGAAAATGCAGAAAATGGACGTTGCTTACCTGAACGTCCCTTTTCGTTGAGCTGCGTGTCACTTCATTACATATGGGATTTCGTCATCTTCCTGTCAGGGACTGAGCGTGGTCTTTTTCATCAAATCCTTTAACCACGCCCCCTCTGCTCCACGTCTCCTCAGTTGTTTCGCGAAGTCACGTGTCGAACCCAGGAGCTGATGAGAAAACAGAAACAATCCCACTGCCCAAGACCAGGAAGCCAACAGGGAGGGATGAAGTGACACGCAGCGCAACAAAAAGGGACATTCAGGTAAGCAGCGTCCATTTTCCATTGCGCTGCTAAGTCACTTCATTACTTATGGGATATGCCCAAGCGTCAGGAGTTAAAGGGGGGGAGGCTGACTGGTCCCCCCACTGGACGCTGAAACCACCTGTTGCAGCACCCTGCATCCAAAGGATGCCTCAGCGGACGCAAAAGTGTCTATTTTGTAGTGACGAACAAATGGAGTTAGAGATGTCCAGGTGGCCGCCCTGCAAATGTCCACCACTGAAGCCTGGGTAGATCATGCAGCAGAAGTCGCAGCGCTTCTCGTAGAGTGGGCCCACACGTTACCTGGAACCGGCCTATCCTTAGAAGCATAGGCGAGGGCAATACATGCCTTGATCCAACAAGCCACCATTCTAGAAGAAATCTTCTGTCCCAAAGAAGGAGGGTGGAAAGACACTAGGAGTGCCTCCAACTTACGAAACGATGACGTGCGTGCGATGTATCTTCTGAGCGCCCAACGAACGTCAAGCGTATGCCACTGATCTTCCAACCTATGCCTGGGAGAGGGGCAAAAATCTGGCAAAATTATTTCCTGAGATCTATGAAAGCTGGAATTAACTTTTGGCAGGAAAGCTGGGTCTAGTCTAAGAACCACCGTGTTAGGCTTAAAAATGCATAAGTCCTGGCGAATTGATAATGCTGCTAACTCAGACACCCTCCTGGCCGAGGTAATGTCCAAAAGAAAAGTGACTTTAAACGATAAAAGCTTGAGACTGGTTGAACCAATAGGTTCGAACGGTGGAGAAGTAAGGGCTTGTAGAACCAATGTCAAGTCCCAAGTTGAATACCTATGAACAATCGAAGGCCGAATATTTGAAGCACCCTTCAAAAACCCCTTAATTCTCGGGTCAAGAGTTAGCGGGAGAGTGGCTTCCTTGGATAAAACAGTAGATAAAGCAGCCACCTGTCTTTTCAAAGTAGAAGGAGCCAACCCCTTATCAAACCCATCTTGCAGAAACACCAGGATGTCAGAAATACCGGCAGACGTAGGGTCCACATGATGCAGACGGCACCAACTGCAGAAGGTCTGCCAGGACGACTCATAAATCCTCGTGGTGGAGGGCCGCCTAGCGGCCTGAATGGTGCCAATCACCTTACCCGGGACGTTACGCCTCCTCAGGAGGACCCTCTCAAATGCCACACGGTTAAGTGCAGCCAACCGGGGTCTGCCCCCTGGCTGAGAGAAATCCAGTCCCGAGGTATTGTCCAAGGGGGCGACACCGACAGGGCCACCAGGTCGGCGAACCAAGCTCGTCTTGGCCAATGAGGGGCTAACAGGAGGACCTCCGCCCTTTCCGCTATCAGTTTCCTTACTACCCTCGGGATGAGGGCCAGAGGCGGAAAGGCATATAATAGACTCCGGGGCCACTGACAATGAAGGGCGTCGTAATCGAGAGCCCCTTGACACGGGAATCTTGAAAGAAACAGAGGAAGCTGAGTATTCTCCGGGCTGGCGAAGAGGTCTACTATCGGAAGGCCGAACCTGTCGATGATGCACTGGAACAGGTCCAGGTGGAGCTTCCATTCGGAGAGGTCTAATTGCTTCCGTCTGAGCCAGTCGGCCCGGACATTGGCGGCCCCTGAAATGTGTTCTGCCCTCAGGGAAAGGACATGAGTCTTGGCCCATATCATCAACTTGTCTGTCTCTGTCATTAACAAGGGGGATCGTGTGCCTCCGTCGCGATTGATATGGGCCTTGGTGGTCATATTGTCCGTCAGAACCAGGACATGCTGGTGAAGAAGCATGTCCTGGAAGGGTCTCAAGACAAGGCAGACAGCTCGAAGTTCTAGCCAATTTATGCTGTTCTTGGCTTCTATGGGAGACCACTGACCCTGGACAACCTGTGACCCCAGGTGGGCGCCCCAGCCCAACAGGCTCGCGTCTGATGTCACCGCAATCCTGTTGGGATCCTGGAAGAAACAACCTCTGCTGATCGCCTCGGAGTACCACCACCTGAGGGACGCTCGTACCTTGGGAGGAAGCCGCACCTTGGATGTAGATGTGCCTTGGCCCGACTTCTGCGCTGGCAGGAGGAACCACTGGAGTTGGTGCGCATGCCGTCGTGCCCACAGCACTATTGAGATACAAGAAATAAATTTCCCGAGCAACTTTGATAAGGTTAGAAATGTTACCTGTGGATGATCTAGGACATGTCGAACTAAAGTCCTGATGTCGGTTTGCCGTTCCGGTGATAGGAAAACCAGTCCCTCCTCCGAATCTATCAACGCCCCCAGGTGAGCAATTCTGGTTGTAGGCTGAAGATGGCTCTTTCGATGGTTTATGGAGAAGCCGTGTCGAGTGATGATGTTGGTCACCATCTCCAGATCCTGTAGAGCTTGTTGAGGAGACTGAGAAAGCAGTAATATGTCGTTGAGATAACAGAGTATTCTGATCGGAACAAGCCGGATATTCGCTGCCACCACTGCCAACAACTTGGTGAAAGTTCGTGGTGCGGAGGAAAGACCGAAGGGCATGGCCCGATATTGGTAGTGTACTCCCGCATAAGCAAACCTCAGGAAGCGGCGATGGGCCGGGTGGATAGGCACGTGCAGGTAAGCCTCCTGGAGGTCCAACGACGTCATCACATCGTCCTTCCGCACGCAATCCAGAATAGTCCTGAAGGACTGCATTTTGAATTTTCGGAGCAGAAGAAACTTGTTGACAAATTTGAGATTTAGGATGGCTCTCCAGCCCCCCAAGGCCTTGGGAACTAGGAACAGAATTGAATACACCCCCAACCTTTCTTGCCCTGCAGGAACAGGTTCTATAGCCCCTATATCTATTAAATGTTGAATCTCCTTCCTCAACTGCTGGTGTTTCTCTGGCTGACGAGGAATAGGGCAGGGAATGAAACGGTTAGGGGGCCTGGTTCTGAATTCCAAAGTAAGACCTAGTCTCACAGTCCGAAGGACCCAATCCTCGGACGTGGAATCCTCCCACTGACTGACAAAGTGGCTGAGTCGTCCGCCTATGGGAGGCAGGGGAAGTGAGTCATTTGCCTCGCCTCCCTGGCCTGGATGCAGAACCCCTGAAGGGTCTTCTGGAGGCAAACTGGAACCTGCCTCTGTCCCTAAAAGACTGTCTGTCAGCTGGTCTGTCATACCCCTGCGTGTAAGGTCTGGAAGCATAGGACCCACTGGGTCCTGGATCCTGATGAAAGGGCTGCCTCTGGGAATATGGCGTAAAGCGATGCTCTGTCCTACAGTAGGACACTGGCAGGACCTTTTTCTTATCTTTTCCCTCAACTAAAATGGGATCTAATGCAGGGCCAATCAAATTAGTGCCCTGATAGGGAGTGGATGCCAATTTCCACTTAGCTTTTAAGTCGGCACGCCAAGGGCGAAGCCAGAGGAGCCGTCGAGACGTCACCAAAGACGCCTGGCCACAAACTTAGCTGCGTCCAGAGACGCATCAGCCGAATATTCGGCTGCCGCCACCATCTTATTGATGTCTTGTTGAAGACGCAGGTCTTCCGGAGACAGGCGGTCCCTAAGCTGTTTGAGCCAAACAAGATTGGCCCGATTAAAAAAGGAAGCCGAAGTGGCGGCCTTTACCACCCAGGCAGCCGCCTGGTGGCTCTTCCTAAAGGCGGCCTCTGCTTTCCTATCCTCCAAGCGGAGCATCTCTATGACATCTGAGGAGAAAATGGTAGAAGATAAATTAACAACTGGAGGATCCACAGTTGGGAGAGACAAAAGACTCTCCAAGAAAGGGTCTACACAGTAAATTTTCTTATCGTGCCCAGAGGGAGCAGAAAGGGCCCCTGGGTGTTCCCATTGTTTTCTAATGACCCCAGAAAATAACTCCGGACAGGGAATATAATCCTGATCCGGAGATGGGACAGGAAATAACTCATTGTGAGATTTTTGAGTGCCAGTGGCCTGGTCAGGGGCCGTGTCAGAGAACCCATATTGGTTGCCAATTTAGCTTTACGAAGCAACGTTTTAAACACAGCAGGCCTAAATAAGGTAGTGAATGCAGGTCTATCTGGTTCAACCTCATTGTCATCTGAGAACTCTGGATCCTCAGCTTCTCCCTCAAGCTGCCCTGCTTCCTCACTATCAAGTGGTTCTTGCGAAATAGCCTGACTAGGTCTAGGCAAGGAGTAGCTGGCATGAAAATGGCAGCCAGCCGAGGTAGCTGGCATCTGGCTGGCATGTAGATGGCAAATAGCAGAGGCAGCAGGCATCTGTTGGCCAAACCCCGAAACAAATGCTTGGGCTAGAGCATTGGTAAGAATGGTTTGAAAATTAACAGGTTGGTTCATATCCATAGCCTGCACCCCCATGACCATATTCTGGGCTGGAGCCAGACCATCTTGCTGCGAACCCTGCGAGGTAGAGGGAGGCCTTATCAGATCCAAATGAGCCAAGTCATCCTCCAACTTAGACTGAGGTGAAGGTGGAGCCAGGGAAGCCTGAATTTTCTTTTGAGCCCTCTCGCATTGTTTCTCCAATGCATTATGCCTTCTAATGGTGTCTCTATCCATTGAGGCAGAAGGGGGAGGTCTGGATGAGGAGGCTTCTGGATCCTGTCTGGCTGGAACAGCAGAGGCTTTATTTTTTGATTTCTTAGTCTTTTTTGCCTTGGGAGGGGATTGAGGCTGTTCACTGTCAGAAGAAAATTCCTGATCTGCCATGTTAAGGTTATTCCAAACGGCAGCAGGCTGCAGAAAAAATAGAAACAGTTTTGGCGGCAAAATTTGAGTCCCAAAATGGCCGCCCAAGTCAACCAGCACAAGGAAAATGCCTCAGACCAAGTTAGGTATCCTCCAAACAGTCCTTACTCACAGTTCCCCCTCTGCAGCTGGCAAGCAACAAGAGCGGTCAGGATTGATAATCCCCTCACACCGCCAACACCTCAACTGTCAATCAAACACAAAGTGAAATGGGCGCAAAAATGGTTACCGGCTCCCAGCACCCCGCAGCTGCTCCAGGACGATCAGCAACAGCGAAACCCAGAGCGGTTGAAATTCTGCTTCCCAGCTTCGACAGTGAGGGAAAGGAATCAACGGAGTTTGAATATCTAGGCTACCAGGCACTCTGGAGCCGCCCTACACTAACTGGAGCCTAGAAAAATGGCGGCCGCGGTTAACCAGGCTCACCTGTAACCAACGCGCACGCCGGCGGCCAAGGAAAATGGCGCGGTCCGTTCTGGAGCTGCCCAGCCGGGTCAGACTCCTATCTCATGCGCTTCGAAAAGGTAGGAATGCTGGTCTGGAGCCCCAGATCCAGTCACCCACCACCGTAACCGCGGGACAGCCGCAAGCTGTCCCAATGTAAGTCTTCGGCTCCACTAATAGATCGCCCAGAAAGCAACACAAAAATAAAAAAAAAAACCCTAAAACTCTCTAAGAAAGGTACTGAACTCGAGCAGAGGAAAAAAACAAGTCCTAACAAGCAGACTGAGCGAAATAACTGGGGAGACGTGGAGCAGAGGGGGCGTGGTTAAAGGATTTGATGAAAAAAACCACGCTCAGTCCCTGACAGGAAGATGACGAAATCCCATATGTAATGAAGTGACTTAGCAGTGCAATGGAAAACAGGAAGATAAGTTGTCCACTGCTAGGTCCTGGAGCTAGCTGAGAGCTTCCACATTTGGTAGATGACTAAGTAGGGGGCAACCTTAAGGCCTCCAGGCTAATGGCAGTTTTGCACAATTGGTAGGCTCTGCAACTGACCAAGGACTATCTTGGATGGCTGGGTCAGGAGTCCCCCTCTATCTCCTGCACTTGCAACCTTTCTTGCAGGCTTCTCCACTGATTTTCGGGAGGAAATTGCAGAGAAGATTGCAGCTGGCGATCATATGACTCTGGAGTAATTCTAAGTGTACCAATTGTAAATGTAAACAGGTTGCCAAGCACCCGGAATGAAGTTATGTGACTGCAGGCAGACATGTGATGTTTTGCTATGGTCAGAAATGCTTTATGGGCCATAAAGCACCCTTTCTTTACAGGTAGTTGTATACCCTGAGTATAACAGTCATTAACCTACAGTAAATTGAGGATTAACTCAATAGCAGAGGAAAACGTAAGTAATGAACATTTAATTGCCTATTGTTACAGCATCTCTTTAATTTTCCTGAAGCCATTATGTTAGCCATTGTTCAAATCCAAATGCCAGATTAGACTGATTAAATACCACTTCATAAATGTTTACCACATATTAGCTACTGCGAGTACTGAGTTACTTACATTGAAGTTATGCTAAAGATGGCTCCTAAAATTAATCAAGTCACAATTAGCTTGCCAAAAGCTGAATCAACATATAATTGCCTCTGGTTATATATAACTATTAAAAGCCTTGATATTGTGGCTTTGGGGTCATAAGAGACTGCCTTGCTTTTGTATTTCAGTTCTTTGTTGAGCGCAATAATAAGCCTTTTTTTTTAGTGGCCAAACGCTCTTCTCTCTGGCCATGTTGGCTATGCTTTTTGGGAGTTAAACAGAATAACTCACTAGGACTACGTAGTCCTTTATAAGAAAACCAATCGTAGCGACATTCTCTCATTTCTCACTTCCTAAAATTTTACTTCTGTTTTCCTTTTTCAGATACATGGAATTCTTTCTAATAGGAAGTTGTAGTTTTGTCTATCTGATGCCCTCTGGTTGAACAGACATTGTAATACCCATAATTTTCCAGACCATATTGATTAGGAATGCTGGAACAACAGGCTTCATACACTTCAATCTATATTTGGAAAGATCAGGTAGACAATCTGTAATCTCTTGGGTCATTGTTTCAGAAATATTTCCTTACCTAAATCTGTAGAGATTCTCAGTCATCCAGGTCATGATTGTCATGAAAACTGGGTTTTCTTGTTTTTTCTTTTGAAGATATTTCACTTTTCATCCAAGAAGCTTCTTCAGCTCTGACAGGATAGTGGGGAATGGAAGGATTTATATTCCTTGCAGACAGCTGGTCATTTGCATCCTTTCGGGACAAAAAGCACATTTGGGACAACCATGGATGACTGAGAATCTCTACAGACTTTTAGCTATATAATTTGGGATGAACATCCTTTGAATGATGTGGGAGTAGGAATGGATTTCCAGAGGAGAGGGGGGAAAACTGCAGACTACAGGAACCAGAAGCACCACTAGGGTGACCCTGAGGACATAGATAAACCTCCAAGTGCTTCAATGACCCCCTAAAAGGATGCAAATGACCAGTTGTCTGCAAGGAATATAAATCCTTCCATTCCCCACTATCTTCTCAAGAGCTGAAGAAGCTTCTTGGATGAGAAGTGAAAACTCTTCAAAAGAAAAAACAAGAAAGGTTAGTTGTCTCCTAAAAAAGCACCTTTGGGATTCCTTACCTAAGCAAAGAAATAGAATGATCACAGGGAAGCATAACAGCAATGGGAATAGGAGACTGACTTTCCTTCTGGGAAGGTGATCAGGATTATTTAAAATGATGATCACCTGACCATGTCTTACTGTGGCATTGGGATGGCATAGCCAGCCTATTGATGCTGAAGCAGCCATAACTTTGCCAAATTTATGTCCCACAGGAGTAATGGGTATCATATCAGATTTTGGATGCATTCTGCACATTAATCCATTTGAAGTACCTTCTTGAAAATTTTTATCTTATAATGCACCATTTTACCCAATTGAAGGCTACAAATGGTAAACAGGAGAGCTTTAGATGTGATAATCCTGGTGGCACAGCAGACTAAAGCACTGTTATTAACATCAGCTGCCTGCAATTACCGCAAGTTCAAATCTACCAGGCTCAAGATTGACTCAGCCTTCCATCCTTTATAAGGTAGGCAAAATGAAGACCCAGTTTGTGGGGGCAATAAGCTGACTTTGTATAAATATACAAAAGTATGAAGGCTATTGCTTAACGCATTGTAAGCCGCCCTGAGTCTTCAGAGAAGGGCGGCATATAAATCAAATTTAAAAAAATAATCCTGTTTCTTCCTGACTCTGGGTAGTTATTTCTGATTCACTTATCAACTTCTGTTAAATAGTCAGTAGACAGAACAATTAGGGTTTTTCCCCCTTCCCTAACTATAAAAGGACAATGATGCCTACCTTTCTTCAAAAATATTTTGCTTATCTGCACAATTAAAGGCAACACAATGGTCTCAAAAGGCAATAATTGTCAAATATTATGTTAAACATCAAGGTTTTGCAGCATATTTGCAACTCACAACACACCATTTGGTGAATGGTAAAGGTCACCACTGTCAAACTATCTTTCAGGGAAATGAAAAATTCTGTTCCCCATAGATGTTTTCAGTTTACGTTGCTTCATGCCTTTTATATACACAGGCCAGTTGTTTTCACCTATAAAACTCTTTGTTGCAAATATTTACAATACACAGATGTATGCAAGATAAATAGCCTTCTGAAGCATTTGAAATGTATGCTTTGGCTGGTATGCTAATCCTTTGCAGGAAGTATTAACAAAGTGAGAAGAAAGTAAGTCAATTATTGGGATTGAATTTGGATTCCCCCCCTCCCTATTTATGAAAGATTATCAGTCTTTCTTCCCAAAGATAGGAACTTGCAAACTTTGACCAACAATTTTATGAAATTATTTATATATTTATTTGATGTATTAAATCTACTGTTCAGCCTGGAAGGTTCCCATGGTAACCTAGATAATAACCCAAAACAAAATTCACAAGCTAAAAAGATGCACAATACCAAAGCGAAGAGGAATGAAGAGGAAGGGGAAAGGGATAGAAGGAAAACATCTGTCATTAATGTTTTGTTACTCTTACAATGGTCAACAATGATAAAAGTAGCTTGAATGAGAGGGGAACCATTGTCTGCTTAATCCACTGTCTTGTTGTTCCTCTCACGAGGCACTTCATTTCAATGATCTCACCAAGTGAGGAGAGTATCAGATGGATGCAGCAACTATGAGTGAAGATGACAGCCGTCACTTTGATTTCTCAGAATTCACCAATTGGTCCTGGTGACCTCTCTAAAAAAACAAAAGAGAGTGACAGCTAGTCAATGTGGCAGCTCATGATACTGGGACAATTACTTCTTCTGTATGGTGGGTTCCATTAATAAAAGGCTTCCATGAAACTCAAGAAAAATCATCAGACATGGCTACACAAATGTGATTGTAAGGGGGGGGGAACAGCTGTACAACCTAGAAAATCCTAATCAAAACATGGACGATGGAAAGAAAGGTCTTCACATAATTCATTATTTATTCTCCAAGGTCAAAATAATAGCACACATTCTGATTTAGATAGAAGCAACTATCAGAGAAAAAGGGAATCACAGCATCTTAGTCTTACATTAAAAATGTCACCCAAAATTTTGTTTTGGGAGGAGGAAATGTTTTACTTATATTCAGAGATAGGTAGAGGGATGCTATCCTTATGTTGTTCCATGGGGTTCAAACTCTTTACCAGGGATTGAATTGGGTGAAATGGCCCCGGTTCGGACCGGATCGGGTGATCTGTTAGCAATGGTGGCAGATAGTTCGGAGAACCGGTAGCAAAAATCCCTGCCCCCCCCGCCCATGCCCATCCAATCACCTGGTCCCCACTTGTCCACTTGGCAGCTTGCTGCTTCTTTCGGGCTCGCTCGCTTTTCCTGTCTGCCTTCGGCTGCTGCAATCCATTGCATCAGCTAGCAACTGAATCTGCCTGCCTGCAATCAATCCAATCGGTGAGCAACTAGATTTGCCTGCCTTGTGCCTTCAATTTGGTAAGTAACTGGGAGCTTTTTAAAAAATTGTTAATTGGGGGTTTTTTAAGGAGGTTTTTTTTTTTAGACATTGCAATTTAAAGTTAAGGAAGTTTTAAATTTAGCTGCTTTTATCTAAAAATATAAATAAAATAAAATATTTGTGCAGCTTTCTGAGATTTGGTGTGTTTCTGTAGAGTTTCATTCTAACTACATGAACACGCAAAATCTCACAAAGCTGCATGAGGCATTTTATGTGGAAAAAGTGTGAAAGTTGGTTTTTGAGCTTTTTGTGGTTGTGTGAGGTTCCTGCTTGTTGCAGGGGCCATTTTGGGTGAAGTGCAGCTGCTTTTACATTGTGTGTGAGTCAGTTGTGTTGTGTTGTGTGTGTGTAAAGTGTGAAAGTTAGTTTTTGGTACCTGTTATTGTTTTGTGTACTTTTTTTATTATTTTTATTATTTATTATTGGCCATGCCCACCCGGTCACCTGACCACTAAGCCACACCTACCAGGTCACCTGATCACCAAGCCACACCTACCAATTAAGCCATGCCCACAGAACCGATAGGGAAAATTTTTAGGTTTCACCCCTGGATTGAATTCCATGTCAGACTGTATGTACAGATGACTCCGTACAATGCATTAGCTTTAGGAACTAACCAAGTCCTGACATTCTGACTAATTAAGTAGTCAGATTACAGGGGCAAAAATAAATTGGCCATAAGGCAAAGGAAGCTAATTTTTAAAATGTATATATGAATTTTTGCATTTGAGAATATGCCCAAAGTAATTATTTCTTCCTAATGTCCCATTACTTCCTTTATATCACTTTGAAAATTAAATTCCAAAATATCAAGTGTTGTATACTTGTGTAATTCATTTGCATATGTTATATGCCGGTATATTCAAACAAATCAGTTTTATCATTCTGGTTTTTGTGAGATATAAGAATAAGGGTTTGTTTCTAAATGCTCAACCTTCACAATAGATTCTTGGAAGCTTGATTTCCCCCATTTTTTTTCCCTTTGGAAAAACAGTGAATAATATTTCTGATTATTGTAAATGTGATAACATTTTTAATTTATGTTGTGTTACTGTAAGTAGTATAAGGACACAATTCTTTGGAATTTTAAACTACTTCAATCATAATCTCTGGAATTTTTTAAAAATAAAATTTATATAAATAAATCTCTTAGCATTGAAGTGAGGTGAGAGTGAATCCTGGATTATGAACTGAATCCCAAGTCATTCAAAGGTACTTGAAGTATATTTTCTGCAGATACAGATGCCAGAAATCTAATAGAAAATATGAAGTAGAAGATCTGAAAGATTTTCCTTACATATTCCCTATGCTATCTAGCATGAATTTAGCATATTTCCCTAGATTCTTAGATGTAGCATAATCCAAATTTTTGAAACCAGAGCCACCGAGATCTGCCAAAGAAAAGACATAGACTATCCTAAAAATGATATCTACTACAACCCAGCTTGTCTTAAAGTCACAGAACAGAGAGATTCCGGAGTAGGGTGGGAAATCGTTTTAGAGGCTGTTGATATCATTCTGAGACTTTCTATTTATCACTTACTGAATAACTGGATCTGCATAGCTCCTAAGACATTGTATATATTAATACAATGCCTTAGGAGGGCGAATAGTTGTGAATTCGATTCCAATAAAAATGAGAGTGGTAATTTCCTGATAGATAATGTAGCTGGAATAGTTTTTGATAGTTACCAGCTTTGCTCTGAATATATATAGTTGGAGGTTGCAATAATTCTAACAATTCCATTTAACATCTTCCAGGGAATTTGGAATCCATGCCCCAAATATATTATATCCTCATGAGTAATACTATTGTAAATACTTCCTTTACATTATTTAAAACAAGCCACTAATGATACCTCATAATTAAGACTGCAAGATATGAAAGTAACAGGTTGCAGAACCAAACAGTTGGAGGTCTTCTACTCCAGCCTCCTGCACATCTAGGGGTAAATTCTGCTGGACTGAATATACATTTTATTTCGTTTTCATGAACCATAAGATATAGTTTGTTAACAAAATTTATTAAATTAATTACAGTGCTAAAATACAATATAGTTTGAGTGTGATTCAATGTGTTGCATGAACTAATTTATTATGGTTTTGATACCACTATTTATAGTCTTGGTGTAAAGTCTTTCATTGAAATTAATCTTTGATTGCAAAAGTTCTACTTGTAAATTGCAAGTAATGTTGAAAACATTTCAGTTCTCACTTTCATCTCATTCAGTGGTCAAAGTGAAGTCTACCTAGAAATTGTGAAAAATTATGATATTATTCCTGATGTGGCCTCTTTGTGCCCCCTTCCTAAGCATATTTTTCTCAGACCTCTTAGCACCACCAAATTATCAGTCTTCAGATTGATTGGCTGATCTCTTTGTATCTATGTTCCCATAATGATGATCCAGGTCATGTGATATAGAGGAGCTGCAGAAAGCAGATAATGCATAATTTATGGAGTCTAGAGGAAGATGTAATAGAAGACAAATAAATTAACTTTGGAGAAGAGAGGAGCAGTAACATTTCTTAAATGAAATAATGGCAACATTATTAAGCTATTAGTATCAACATCCGCCTACCCAACCAAAAACTGTTAGAAGGGGAACTACTCTCTAAATGGTAATGTCAATTCCTGTTGGAAAAATGGAATCTTCATCAAAGAAAGGTTAGGAATATGAAACATTACTAAAGTTTACAGAAAAGTAGAGATACATATGACAGCTGCAGTGATTTACCCATGGCAAAAATCAGGCACCATTCATTTAACAACTGCCTTGCTCAACAACAAAAAATCTAGTTCTGTGATGTGTTTCCAAGGATCTTACCCAATGATTCCAACACGAAATGCAATTGAATCAGAGCTCTTTATTAATCAGATGTTTCTGTTACAGGTATACGTCTGGAAGTACATCTGGATCCCTGGACCACACCTTATATACCTGGGAGGCGGGGCCAAGGAGGGATCAGGGGGAGGTCTAGGTGGATAGATGGGGTTAACCCTTACTCTGCCATGGGGAAGCAACGTTAGGCATTTATATGTAACAAATCCCCCTCTAAATGCCTAACAGTTGGAGCTGTGTGTGTATTTTGTGTGTGTACACCTAGCCTTGAAGTTAGGTAGATGTGCTGTTTATTCTGCAAAGGTTTGGTCAGGATGTCAGCGATTTGCTCAACAGTCTCGCAGTGTATGGCCTTGATAAAACCAATGTTTGTTAACTGTCTGACATGCTTGTACTTAATGTCTATATGCCTTGATCTCTGGCCCACTGTGTCTGCCATGGATATATCTATGGCTGCCTTGTTGTCCTTATGTATTATTATCGGGTAGGCTGGTTCAGTCCAGATGTTGGAGAGCAGGTCATCGAACCATGTCAGGTTGCTGGCTGCCTTGGAGAGGCAGATGTATGCTGCTTCTGCTGTAGATGTGGCCACCAGGTTTTGTTTCCCGGTGTACCAGTGCACTGGGCAGCCGTTGATGAGAAATACATAACCAGATGTGCTTTTCCTGCTCTTTGTGTCGCCTGCCCAGTCAGTGTCAGCATAGCAGGTTAATATGGGCTCTTTGGAGCTCACTGGCTCTAGGCTTAGGTAGTCAACTATGCTGTACTTTAGGTATCTGAGCACGCGTTTTACACCTTCCCAGTGGTACGTTTTTGGGTCGCTGATGTGCCTAGACAAGAGGTTGACCTCCAGGAAGATATCTGGCCTAGTCCAGTTGGCTATATATAGAAGGGACCCAACGACAGACCTATAGAGGGTATTGTCCTTAAATGTCTCACCTTCTTCGTTCATGTGTTTTAAAAAGTCAACTTGCATGGGTGTTTCGCATGGCTTGGCATCCTTCATGTTGCACTTGTGTAATAGTTCCAATATCTTCTCCTTTTGGGAGATTCTGAATCCTTTCTGTGTTCTGTCGATCTGGACACCCAAGTACTTGTTTACCTTCCCCAGAGTTTTTAGTGCGAAATGCACCTTCCCCAACTTATCAGCGAAATCATAACATTTCTGTTTATGCTGGCCACAATATAAAATATCGTCCACATTGTCAGAGGCAATCAGCCCAGTTACCTTCCTGGGGTAATTGCCTGGATCGTGGCATTTTCCTTGTGTATACTTTTGAAAAATAAAACCGGAATACATCTTCTAATTAAACTCATATTTATTGTAAAGAAGAAAATAAAACACCTAACTGATCTAATAAGTTACATTTTGAATAAAAGTTCGTGCCGGCTGCTTCTCAGCAGTCGGACTTCTGGAAAGGTGTGTGAAAGAATGTGGGTGGAGTACATGCGCAGTTTAGCTTACTGATAAGGATTCTTGGCAAGCTACAAAAAGTCTGATAGTCCAGAAATGAGAGCTCAGCTGGTAAATAAAAAACGCAGTGACACACATAAACAAGCACGTATTCAATGGATGTGCCCTCCCTTTTGATGAAGAAGCATAGGTTAGGGGAGGTGGCTGTGAATCCCATGTCCCTGAGAATTTTTGCTAGGCACTCATACCACCTCTTACCAGATTGCTTCAGCCCATACAGACTCTTGTTTAACAACCAGGTATCCCTCTTCTGTGTGTTTCTTCCAGGGGGTGCCCTGACAAAGATCTCTTTGTCTAGTTTCGCGTGAAGATAGGCTGTCTGCACGTCAAATTGGTAAACTTCTAGTCCTAGAATTGTTGCAATCACCAGGGCGCTCTTTACACTCTCGGCCCTGACCGTGGGTGAATATGTATCCGTGTAGTCCTCCGGGTATTTTTGCGCAAATCCCTGTGCTACTAATCTAGCCTTGTACAGTGTCTTATTGTCCTCGAGCTCCTTGATTTTAAAAACCCACTTTGTCCCAATGGGTACCTTGTTGTTTGGTACCTTGGATGGGGTATACACATTTAGCTCTCTCAGGCTGTTCATCTCTTTCTCCATGGCCTCCTCCCACCTAATCCTTTCTTCTCGTGGCAACCTAAGAATGTCTTCGTAAGAGTTGGGTGTCGTGGTGTTTGTGTGTATTGATAGTAATCTTCAAATCTTTTTTGGCATTTTGTTCCTGTTGTGTCTGACGGGCCTGTTGGGTAGTGTTTCTGTGTCATGCATGTATTTGGCTTCCTTTTCTGTGAGTGCATCTACCTTTATGACGGGGTGATCCTCTTTCCATCCCTTGGTGGCTACCCCTTGGTGTTTGGATTTGTGTTTCTCGTGTGCCTCAGTTTCAGCTGTGTCTAGTCTACTCGTGACCCTTATATTGTCTGTGACTTCCTGCCTGGACAACACTTTGTTGAGATGTATTTTTGACCAGTTTGTGTTTTCATGAAACTGCTGCTGTTCTGGATACGATAAATTTATTGTCCTTGTCAATAAACCTGTACCCTTTTGTCCCGGACTCGTATCCCATAAATCTTAGTGTCCTTGATACCTTGTCCCCCTTTCGTCTTAACTGCTTCGGTATATGTACGTCCGCTATGACCCCAAATATGTGTAGGTGAGCTATTTGGGGTTTCCTATTGTACATACCTCATAGGGAGTTTTGTTTACCATGCTTGACCATAGCCTGTTCAGGGTGTAGTTTGAGTATGTGAGTGCCTCTGCCCAGAAGTGTTGCCCCAGCCCTGCGTCTTCTAATACGCATCTTACCATTGTTTGTAATACGCCGTTCCTGCGTTCCGACATTCCGTTCTGGAATGCGGAAAACAGCGAAGAAGTAAAATGTAATATTTCATGTTTCTTTATCCAATTGGAGAGTCCCTTGATAGGAACTCTGACCCTCTATCTGTCATAATTTGTTTTATTTTGATGTTGTGTTGTGTTCCTACCCTCTTGTAAAATTCTTTGAACTTTTGAAACACCTCATTTTTGTGATTGAGTGTGTATACAAACCCATAACGATTGAAGTCATCAACTATAGTTAGAAAAAATCTCTTTTTGTACTTAATAGAGGGTTTCATGGGACCTACCAAATCCATGTGTACTAACTGAAAGGTCGAATTGGTGGTGCGAGAGGCCTTTTTTGGTTTTGTTTTTGTTTTTAGTTTAGAACATTTGCACACAGAATACTCTAGGTAATTGTTACAGTTCTTTACTTGCAAACCGTTTGAACATTCAGTCATTTTTTGTACAATTGGGAAACTGGTGTGGCCCAACTTCCTATGAAGTAGATGGGCGCATTCATCATGGATGGGTGTGCCAATAGATGGCCTCCCCTTGTGTGCTATGTCAGAAATGTGTTTGTCCTCAGTGGTGTGCTCGGCCTTATCCTCTTTTGTCTCCCCGGGAGTACCTGTTTTGCCTTCCCTATTTTCTAGTTGTGCGTTTGCGTCTGGATAATCTTGGGGTTGTAAGTATGTGAGCCCCCCTTCGATGATGATTTTGCCTATGTCCTTATTGCCTTTTGTCAAGTATACCTTTCCTCCCTTAAAAGTCGTCTCAATGCCCAAGGCTTTGCTGAGCTTGAGTGTGACCAGTATATTGTGAGGTATCTCAGTTATGAGCAGTACCCCCTCTATTTTCCCTATCCCATTTATGTGTGTGTTCCCTTCTCCCGTTACCAGTACCTTGTCCTGATTGGCTACCTTAATGTGGTACTTCTTTGGTGTGAATGATGTTAGTATGTTCCTGTTGGTGGTGGTGTGGTTGGCGGCTGCTGAATCGATGAGCCATGTGTTCTCTTTCCTTGGCTGTGTGCGTGTGGGTTGATGGTCTCCAAGGCCATACAGTGACCCTGGTTGGCTGTCCCTGGAGCTATCTCTATGTCCCCTCCTGTCTCTGGGATTGGGGGAGTCCTTGCGCCTGAACCTGCTGTCTGGTGAGTGCCTATCTGGGTACCCTGACTTCCGGCCTTGCCTTTCCCTGCGATGATTGTAGTCTCTGTCCCTTTGGTTTCTGGGGCAGTCTCTCTTATAATGGTTTCTGGAGCTGCAGATAAAGCATTCTGGGGTGTTGTGATCCCTGGTTTGAAACTCTACCCTTTTTATTGGTCTACTCTCCCTGCGGCTCGTGGAGCGGTCCCTTCTTAGGCTATCCTCCACTAAGTGTTTCTAGAGAGAGGTGCTCTATGTTGAGGCTATCTAGTTGCATTATAAAGTTTTCCCAACTAGAGTCCAGGGAATTTATAATTATACTCTTCATACTATCTTCTGAGATAGTTTCCCCCCTCTATATGAGTTCTGCCCTGGTAGCATTTAGTTTTAGGATGTGCTCACCCATGGGAGCTCCAGCCTTGTGCCTGGCTGAGTAGAACTCTCTAGATATCTTGGTGGTTGTGGCTGCACTCTTGCTATAGAATAAGTTAAATATTTTTTGTAATATCTCAGCCACAGTCAAGTAGTGGCCAAGGCTGGGATAGATGCTGGGTGATAGGCTTGCCATGAACAAGTAATAAGCCCTGTGGTGCAGGCAATCTATATCAAAGGTCCAGGGTTTTCTAGGTGGATCATTAAGTAAAAATAACATATTTTCCCTTAGAAAGATAATTTGTAGCTGATGATTCCACTCTAAGTAATTAGTCCCATCTAGTTTTAGCTTGTGGAAATCAGCTGGCAAAGTCATTGAGCTGTATGGTAAATTACTCACAGTCTGGAGCTGTCCATGGTTTTGTAGGTGAGGGAACTCGCAATATGCCGGGGGAATGCTAGTTGCTAGTCTGTATGGACTTATCTCTATGTTCTTTGGATTTATCTCTATGTTCCTCTCTTTTCTTACAGGCGGCGACTGGGCATGCGCGAAGCTCATTTCGTGCCGGAGATCGTCGGGTGAGGAACTCTCTGCTGCTGCTCTCAGGCCTAGGCCTAGGCCTGCCAGTGGGAGGCTGGACTCACCCCTGGCGGGCCCGTAGCCCTCCCTGGATGACGGATGCCATTGCTGGGCCCTTGGATCTCCGGTGAAGAATGGGAAGAGGTGAGGAGGCGAAACAGTCATAGGTCGAGGACCTCTGGAGCTCGGCGGTGTAGCAGCGGCGGCGGCGGCAGTGGATCCGGGTCGATGCTGGGTGGTCTCTGGACGAGTAGAGAAGCCTGGCAGGGGTCGCACAGCTGGTGAGTAGCTGCTTTGCCTTCTTATTCCTGGGTCTTGGGTAGTTGGTGCAGCGGGTGGCGAGTGCGAATCCTGCGGTTGATCGATCCTGCAGGTGATCGGGTTCCGGTGGTTGCTTTCTGGGTGCATTGCCTCGTTGAGTGTCGGCTGGGTTGTTGTATGGGTTCTGGTGGCCACCCTGTTGTCCCTTTGGCTTTGGTGTGCCTTGGGGTGTTTCTTTGCAGGCGCGGGAGGCTTGAATGCGGAGCCGAGTGCTGCCGCACGAGTCTTGATCGCTTTTTCCACTTCGGGCCCAGTAGGTGGGCCCTTGCAGGCCTGCATTGTTGTTTCTGTGTGGTTTTCGGGTTCTTCCCCACTTGTGTTGGGGTCCCCCCAGGTTCGCGCCATTTCTTTTAAATCTCAGCTCCTCATTGGTTGTCGGCCATTCCAAGATGGCCACCAGGAGCATGGCGCGGAAATGAAATTCTCCAAGTCTGGAGCTTCAGCTTGGGAAAGCCTTTCCCTTGCCGGACTGGCGATTTCGTTTTCTGGTTCCTGGGTGCTCTTCGCTGCTCCATGGCTTTCCAGAAGGCCTTGGAGTTTCGCAATGAGCTCCTCTTTGCTGGTGGGCGCTTCCAGTATCTTCAGAATGGTCGATTGGAAGTCGTCTCTGCCCGGTGGCTCTATTCTTTTGCTGCTGCAGGTTTCCTCTCTCAGTTCCTCGTCCCAGAGCAGTAAGTTCGGTTCATGTTCCTGCTCACGCTTGTTCGGGTCGATTCTCACTGTGGCGCCTTCGAGAGCCTGCAGCTCCTCCATCTGTTTTGTATAGGTTCTGGTGAACATCCTGTTTTCTGCATCGGACTGGATTCCTGATTCTGCCATTTCTGTGAGTTGTGGGTTAACCATCCTCTGCTACCAAGCTGTAACGTGTTTCCAATGATCTTACCCAATGACTCCAACACGAAATGCAATTGAATCAGAGCTCTTTATTAATCAGATGTTTTTGTTACAGGTATACATCTGGAAGTACATCTGGATCCCTGGACCACACCTTATATACCTGGGAGGCAGGGCCAAGGTAAGGAGGGATCAGGGGGAGGTCTAGGTGGATAGATGGGGTTAACCCTTACTCTGCCATGGGGAAGCAACGTTAGGCAACGTTTATATGTAACAGGTTCCAATTGCATTTGTGAATTCTTCTTCTTCCATGTCTAAATCAAACTTTAAACTGCAGAATGAAGCTGTAATATTAGCCGACATAACAGCAGATGGGCTGGGCTCTGTATTTCTCCATATTCACATAGCGTGTTTTTCTCAGTAAAAGCCTCCACTGGAGCATATTGGTTTTACATTTAGACACTCCAACTCTCAACCTACTCAGGGTCCTCCAAGTAGTATGGTTAGAGAGGTTAGATCATCCAGACATATCCTCCTTTAATGTTATTTCCCTTTCTCCTTCCTCCATCTTTTAATTTAGTTTTGTTCTTGTGCACCCTCAGGTTAAAAAATGAGGACTACCTATAATTCTATGAGCAGCAGGACCCTAAATCATAAAGTTTCAAAGACCATAATCTGCATTTGGAACTGAACTGATAGTCCAGTCCAGAGTAAGTCTGAGAATGCAATGGATAAATATAAAGTGATAGAAGCTGTATGTAATGACCTCATAACAGTTATGAGGTTTTGTACCTCAAAACTGAACACAAAGTATTCCAGTTTTCCACTAATGACATGTGAACCCAAGTAAGCACATCCAGAAAGGTTATACATGTGGTGCAGAGCTGGGTTTCAGCAGGTTCTGACCAGTTCTGGAGAACAGGTAGCAGAAATTTGGAGTAGTTTGGAGAACCGGTAGTAAAAATTCTGACATCATCATCATCATCATCATCATCATCATCATCATCATCATCATATTATTATTATTATTATTATTATTATTATTATTATTATTATTATTATTATTATTATTATTATTATTATTATTATTATTATTATTATTATTATTATATTTCTATACCGCCCTTCTCCCGAAGGACTCAGGGCGGTGTACAGCCTATTAAAAGCACAAGACAAACATCAATTAAAATTATTTTAAATTATTAAATAATTCGGCTCAATTTAAAACCCCAGAAATTTAAAATACCCAATTTAAAATTATTATGTTGATAGTCCGGCCTGGCGGAACATCAGTCTTGAGTGCACAGCGAAATACTCGGAGGTCGGAGATCTTACGCATTTCCGGGGGCAGTTCATTCCACAGGGCTGCCCCCATCTATTCTCTGCCTCCCAAATCCCAGCTGATCCAGAGGAAATGGGAATTTTGCAGTAACTTTCCCCTGGAGTGGGTTGGGAATGGAGTTTTTACAGTATCTTTCCCCTGCCACGCCCACCAAGCCACGTCCACCAAGCCACACCACACCCACCAAGCCACACCCACAGAACCGGTAGTAAAAAATGTTGAAACCCACCACTGATGTGGTCACATAGCATCATCTATCATCTTTTTCCATATGCAGTTTGCTTGTATAGTGTGCTGCATATTTCTGGTTTTCAATTCATTTCTTTGACTGCTTCTTCTAGAATAGTGGAAACTTGTACATGAAGAGAGTCATGATGGGTACACATTTGGCACCTCCAAATGTCCTCAGAATCAAACAAGATAGGCACTTAAAGATAGGCACTTACGAGGATTAAGTAAAATAATTATATGATTCATGAGGCCTTACGTTGGATTCATTTTGCTAGCAGAAAAGAACAATTAAAGATGAAGCCATAATATAATAAATGTCACTGCAAAGGCACATGGTTGGTCTATGAGTCTGCTGAATGCTAAAAGCAAAATTTAGAGAAGGAATTTTTTCTCCCAGACTTCTCCCAGAATATATATAAATCAGACTTGTGCTGTGTAGTACTAATTGTTCCACACACTTGTTTTGGCATTGCTAATATTTATAATCTATGTGTAATTTCACACAAATTATGAAGTTTGTCATGGATTCCCGTACCAAGAAAAAGAAATGAAAACAAACGTTGTGAGTTTTTAAATATGGACATTTGACAGATCCAGTGATGTCATAACCAGGCTGAGCCAGATCTAGTTTTAGTATGAAAGTGTATAAGCAATGTTATCAGCAGCACAATTGATGTGACATACCAAACTATATACACTCATTCCTCAGAAATATACTGTATGTATCTCTAATCAACTCATTCTATGCCCGAAGCAGCTGTTCTGTTTTATCATTTTTATTAAAAAGAAAGTAAAGAGTAATATAAAGTAAGAAAATAAAGAAAGCAAAGAGAAAACAAAAAGTGCAAGAAGGAGGGGGAAATAAAAGAAAAATTGAAAAGAAAGAAAAAGGTACAAAGATGTAGCTTCCAATCTTGTTTACAGCAATGATAATTAGAATTATAAATTTACCTCTTACTCTGTGGTTACAACTTAACTTTCTTATTTCTATAACCTATCCACATTGAAATCATATGTTCATTTTTCTGTTTTATACAAAAATCTATAAGGCATTTCCAGTCAGCAATAAATGTAAACATTGTCTTTGTCCCAAACAGCTGTTAGAATAAAATAGAATAACAGAGTTGGAAGGGACCTTGGAGGTCTTCTAGTCCAACCCCCTGCCCAGGCAGGAAACCCTACACCACTTCAGACAAATGGTTATCCAACATCTTCTTAAAAATTTCCAGTGTTGGAGCATCCACAACTTCTGCAGGCAAGTTGTTCCACTAATTAATTGTTCTAACTGTCAGGAAATTTCTCCTTAGTTCTAAGTTGCTTCTCTCCTTGATTAGTTTCCACCCATTGCTTCTTGTCCTACTCTCAGATGCTTTGGAGAATAGCTTGACTCCCTCTTCTTTCTGGCAACCCCTGAGATATTGGAACACTGCTATCATGTCACCCCTAGTCCTTCTCTTCATTAAACTAGACATACCCAGTTCCTGCAACCGTTCTTCATATGTTTTAGCCTCCAGTCCCTAATCATCTTTGTTGCTCCTCTCTGCACTCTTTCTAGAGTCTCAACATCTGTTTCTAACAGATAGTTTTGCTGACATAAATTGCCTTTGCATAGGTTGGTATTGTATCTAGAATTCTATCAGGGAATTGTGCAGCAGGTCCAAATGAAGCTGGACATGAACTTGTAATTTTATATACATCTATATATATACATCAAACAGGATAGTTGGGTAAACGGGAGCATCATGAGGTAAATCATGAGGTAAATCATGGAAGAAAAAGGCAGGGAAAAAGGGAAACTCCCCCTCCACACCCATAGCAATCAATCACAGTGCAGATTGCCTCTTCAACCAATCAGTTATAACTCTATGTTCTGGCTCATTGCACAACCCCACTGCTCCAGCTACTAAATTTAAATATCTTAACAAATTCCAAGCCCATCCTTGAGCCACTAGATTTTTTTTTATTGCAGCTCGTAGAAATTCCCAACTTTTGCTGACTTAGAATTCTGGGAATTGTATCACATCTGGAAAACACCAAGTTGGAAAGGCTAGTCTGAATCCTAGATATGTATACTTTTTAAAAAAGAGTCCATCTGACATAAAAGAGCCTTGATAGTACAGTGGTTTAGTGCACCCTGTCATTAACCCAGCTGCCTGCAATTTCTGCTGGTTCGAATCTCTCCAAGGCTCAGGGTTGACTCAGCCTTCCATCCTTTCTAAGGTAGGTGAAATGAGGACCCAGTTTGTGGGGGCAATAAGCTGACTTTGTATAAAATATACAAAAGAATGAAGGCTATTGCTTAACGCATTGTAAGCCGCCCTGAGTCTCCGGAGAAGGGCGGCATATAAATCAAATTAAAAAAACAAAACAAAACATAATTTCTATAGTTAATACAAAATGTGAAAACAATAAGAAAATGATCAGAAAGAATAGCCTTAGAGTATATTTATAAAAAAGAATATGACGATTTCCATTGCAATATGAACTTTTTCCAAAGATTTGTTTAAAAGTTGTTACAAATCTTGATTCCTATTGAATTCTCCAGCCCATTTCTCTAAATGTTTGTTTTGGAGAAGGTAGTTTAGCTTGGTGAAATTGTCTATGGGTAATGTAGCAATTTGCATTGTGACCCTTCTGCTAATGTAGAGCAAGTCCCCAGTTCATCACAACTTATTTTCTACAAAAATAACATGAGCATATTCATACTTGTAATGCCCTTTGGCCCTGTTTATTTAGAGAAGGTGTTAAGACTGCTAGAGCAATCTGTGAACCTGATTTAGTGCACAATTTCGACCAAGCCTCCCTTTTTTTAAATATATCAGAAAGTCGGATAAGTTCCAAAAAGCTGTATATTATACTATAAACCACATAGCTCTGTCTTTGATTTATCCAAGTTTCTCATTAGCTGCTCTTTAACTAAAATTCTGATAATGTCTTATAAAGTCAATCCAATTAATTGTGCAGTTGCCATAAAATCACAGTAAAAAACCTAATTCCAATACCATAAAATCACTTTTAGAAGATAAAACACTAGAATTATAGTTTGTATTTTGTGCCAAGTTAACTTTTCAAGGGAGGTATTTAAGATAGAGAATTCTGCAACTATTCCCAACCTTTCTCTTTACATAAACTATGCCATCATGACCAAAAGCTTTTGCAGACTAGATTTGACATTTTCTGACATTTTCTGGCCTCCAAAATTAAACCAGAAAGGAATGTAAACATTTTTTGAAATAAAAAAAGGGCAAAAACATCTTGCAAGTTCTCAAAACTTGCAAGTTCAGAAAGTTCACAAAATCCAGAGCTTCCATGAGATTTGGTGATCTTGTGAGCCTTCAATCTTTTTAAAGAAAGTAATTTTTATTTTGGCTTCTGTATTTCATGTCACCTGTTGTATCTCCACAAGTATTTAAAACATATCCAGTCTTCATAAATTAAACTATCCCAGTCTTCATAAATTAAACTATGAAATGAAACAGAAGCTATTATTTCCCATAGTACTTAATTACTAGTCAAGCAGCTGTATGTAACCCAATATGCACCTATTATTCAGTGTTTAATATAGAACACTAGCAATACAGAGAGTCCTCAACTTACAACCACAATTGCAACCAGAATTTTCATTCCTAAGCAAGTTGGTTGTCATTTCACTGCAGTTCTAAAATGAATCAATGATTGTATGTCCCCTTTTCACTGTTATTTTAACTTGAACAATCACTAAACAAATAATTATGGGGCTTGAATTGTTATGCCACGTCTGTCATTTTGAAGATATTTACCGTATTTTCCAGCGTATAAGACGACTGGGTGTATAAGACGACCCCCAACTTTTCCTGTTAAAATATAGGGTTTGGGCTATACTCACCATATAAGACTGTCTCTCTTCCAATGCACACCAAATAAAAATTAAAAAACATCAACTGGCTCACCTACAATGTAAAAGCAGCTGTGCTAGACCCAAAATGGCCCCTGTAACAAGCAGGAACCTTACACAGCCACAAAAAGCCCCCCCAAAAAACTTTCACACTCTAAACACACACAACACAACACAACTCGCTCACCCACAATGTAAAAGCAGCTGTGCTAGACCCAAAATGGCCCCTGCAACAAGCAGAACCTCACACAGCCACAAAAAGTCCAAAAAACCAATTTTCACACTTTACACACACCAAATTCCACATACAACTTTGTGAGATTTTGTGTATTTGTGTAGTTGGAATGAAACACTACAGAAACACACTAAATCTCAGAAAGCTGCACAAATATTATTTTATTTTATTTTATTTTTATTTTTATATGAAAGCTAAATTTAAAACTTCCTAAACTTTAAATGGCTAGGTCTAAAAAAGAACAACTAAAAAAACCCCAATTGACTATTTTTTTTAAAGCTCCCAAAGGGGAAAAAAACTTACCCAATAGAACAGGGGTCTCCAACCTTGGCAACTTTAAGACTTGTAGACTTCAACTCCCAGAATTCCTCAGCCAACTTTGCTTTGCTGGCTGAGGAATTCTGGGAGTTGAAGTCCACAACTCCCTCCTTGCTTGATTGCAGGCAGGGAGTTGCTTGCTTGCCTGAATAGATTCAGGCAAGCAAAGCAAGGCAAGCGTTGCGACTAGCAGCTGAGATAAGCAAGCTGGAGGGGGAAAATTTTTTCCCTTTTACATGGCTCTGGCCATCCCAGCTGAGTTGCAAGGAACTCAGCTGGGATGGGATCGACCGTCAGAACTGGGACCGTCAGAGCCATGGTTCTGGCCATCCCAGCTGAGTTGCAGGGAACTCAGCTGGGATCGTCAGAGCTGGGATCGCCAGAGCCATTTAAGGCTCGTTAGAGCCTTTCGGGCTGGTCTGCCTGGTTACAGGAGAACGACACCCGGCGTATAAGACGACCCCCAACTTTTGAGAAGATTTTCATGTGTTAAAAAGTCGTCTTATACGCCGGAAAATACGGTACCTCCTCTCACATGTTCCTGTGGGGAAAGAAAATCTGACACCTTAATTTGAATCTCTGTGAGATAGCTTTTCCTAATCTGATACCTTCACAGGATGAGCTATTCGGTATTACAATCCCCATAATTTCCAGCCATTTTGGTCAATATAATAATGGGAACTTAAAGGTACACTTTAACAAAATGGAGAAGACACTTTTAAAGGAAAGACTTCAATGAAATCAATAAAAATATCATGATTATGTTACTGGTAAACATTTATGTAATATAGCCAACATTTATTTTCATTGAAGTGTTGAATGTGGAATCATCCCATTGAAATGAATTGGTTAAACATAGCTATTTATTGATATATTCGTTTTGTAGGGCTGCTTTTCTGTTCAATAGAATGGGCTAGGATATACCTATTCATGAATTGAAAAATTCCTACAACTGCATTTTCTCACTCATTTATTACTAGGAAGAAAGGGAGACCTTTCAATTACTACTTGAATAGTCCCCTGAAAGTATTTTGAAGTGAATGGTTTGGGGAGTGTTGCCAAATGAACCGTACCCATCTAATAGGATAGGATCTTGATTCTTGAATTTGAATTTTTCTGGGCTGAGGGCCAGCAGATGACATTCTGGGCCTTGTTCCAAGATTAAAATGCAGGCCACTTTTCTTCTTTAAAAATAACCCATCACAATTGCATTTTACAGGTCTATTTTTACTGTATTATTTATTAAAAGCATATTTTGGTTGCCCTTCATGCAGCAGAATCAAGGCAGTATACTGAAAGCATAAAAAGCTAGAGGCACCCCTGTAAAACAACTTTACAATCAAAAGCAGAAAAAGAACAAAGCAAATTATACACTTTAAAATGCCTGAGTGAAACAGATGCAGTGCCAGTGTGTTTCAGTGATCCCATGGGATTTGTAACTAGGTCAAGGGTTGGACGCTCTGGGAACAGCAAAAAGAGGCAATTTGACCCAGTCAGCAAAGCCCAAACTGTTAAATAGAACCCCCCAAAAACTCAATTGTGAAAATGATTAACTTTATCCATTTCATTGTGGGGTGGGAAAAGTCAGTCAGTCCTCCAAGAAAAAGAGCTGGAGTGGCTGGTGGGGGGGGAAAAAGCCACTCCATTATTGAACTCATTGCCAAGAATTATTTCCAAATACTGGATAGGCCAGTCAGTGTTTACACTGCCGGATTGAATAGAAGGGACTAGTGATGTGATGTAGTCTTGCAGTATTTTTCTAGTACTAAGGCTAATAGCAGAGTACAAATTCACAAGGAAAACATGGCTAGAACTGCAATACCTCCCAAACTGCCTTTTTCTTTCTCAATTAGTGTATATCAATAAAGTCACTCTACTGAAGAAATTTCTATAGAAACTGTAGTGGGAAATTTTAGGTCGTGCCAAAATGGAAAAGACTTCCAGAATATACAATGAGTATAAAATCCCATAATCTTTCCTTGTTGCTGTCTAACATTTTCTTCCTATGCTTTTCAAAGATCCTTACTTGCAAAGTTGGTTGAGTATACAGATAGTCCTTGACTTACAACCATTCATTTAGGGATCATTCAAAGTTATAATTTAATTTAATTTAATTTATCAAATTTCTATGCCGCCCAACTCCCAAGGGACTCTGGATGGTTTACAGCAAAAAAAATAATAATACAACAAAGAACATAGGAAAATTATTTAAAAACATTATAAAAAACATTTTAAAAACATTAAAAGCCCATGCACAGCATTCATGGCCCAATCTCGCAAGATTGCAACAGTGAGATCAACGGCCCCAGGCCTGCCGGAAAAGCCAGGTCTTCACTGCTTTCCAGAAGGCCAATAGGGTGGGGGTAGTCTGAATCTCAGGAGGTAATTGGTTCCAGAGAGCTGGGGCAGCCACAGAGAAGGCCGTCCCCCGCAGGCCCGCCAGCCCGCATTGTTTAGCTGACGAGACCCGGAGGAGACCAACTCTGTGGGATCTTACCGGTCACTGGGAGCTATGCAGGAGAAGGCAGTCTTGAAGATAGCCTGGCCCTGAGCCATGTAGGGCTTTAAAGGTAATAACCAATACTTTGAATTGTGCCCAGAGACCAATAGGAAGCCAGTGCAGCTCGCGGAGAATTGGTGTAATGTGGGTGTATCTAGGTGCACCCATGACAGCTCACGCAGCTGCATTCTGCATTCTCCGAACACTCTTCAAGGATAGCCCCATGTAGAGCGTATTGCAATAATCTAACCATGAGGTGACAAGGACATGAGTGGCTGTGAGAAGAGCCTCCTGATCCAAGTAGGGTTGCAATTGGTGCACCTGTGCAAAGGTCCCCCTAGCTACATCTGCCAGATGTTGCTCTAATCTTAGCTGTGAGTCTAGGAGGACACCCAAATTGCGAGCTCGTTCTGAGGGGGACAATTTCTCCCCCCCCCAGAATCAAGGATGGACAGTCGACATAGTCTTTAGGAGCCAATACCCACAGCCACTTGGTCTTGTCTGGGTTAAGTCTGAGCCTGTTGACTCCCATCCAGACTCTCACAGCCTCCAGGCACCAGCACATCACATCCACTGCTTCACTGAACTGACGTGGGGTGGAGATATACAGCTGGGTATCATCAGCATATTGCTGATATCCCACCCCGTATTGTCAGATGATCTCACCCAGCGGTTTCATGTAGATGTTAAATAGGAGGGGAGAGAGGACCGAGCCCTGAGGCACCCCACAAACAAGGGGCTTAGGGGGTCGACCTCTGTCCTCCAGCCAACACCGACTGTGACCAACCAGAGAGGTAGGAGGAGAACCACCGTGACACAGTGCCTCCCAGTCCCAACTCCCTTAGTCGTCCTAGAAGGATACCATGGTCAATGGTATCAAAAGCTGCTGAAAGGTCAAGTAGCACCAAGATAGAGGAATGACCCCCATCTCAGGCTCACCAGAGATCATCCATCAGTGTGACCAAAGCAGTTTCTGTGCTGTAGCCAGGCCTGAAGCCAGACTGAAAAGATCAGTGATGGCTAACCTTTTTGCCATTGTGTGTCAGGAGAGGGGGTGGGTGGGGGAGGGTCGCGTGCACATGTGCCCACACGCATGGGCACGCAACCCCTCCCCCCACTCCTGGCACATGATGGCCTGGTAGGCCCGTTTTTCTTTCTTACCTGGTTCCAGATCCTCTCTATGCATCTGGGAAGGGCGAAAACAGCCTTTCCCACTCCCTTGGAGGCCCTATGGAGGCTGAAAGGGCCCATTTCCCAACTCTCGGTGGGACAGAAAGTGACATTTTTTGCTGTCCCCAGCCTCCAGAACCTCTCTAGGAGTCTTTAGAAGCCTCTCTAGGAGTCTCTAGGAGCCTCTCTAGGAATCTCTGGAGGCTGGGGACAGCAAAAAACGTCACTTCCTGTCCCACCGGGAGTCGGGAAATGGGCCCTTTCAGCCTCCGTAGGGCCTCCAAGGGAGTGGGAAAGGCTGTTTTCACCCTTCCCAGATGCAGAGAGGATCTGGAGCCAGGTAAGAAAGAAAAACGGGCCTTCCCCACCTCCCCACCCCAGGCCTTCCAGAGGCAGGAAACAACCTGTTTCCCTACTTCTGGTGGGCCCAGAAGGCCCGAAAATCAGCTGGCTGGTGCGCGCATGCGCCCCAGAGCTGAGCTGGCGTGCCCACTAATATGGCTCCGAGTGCCACCTGTGGCACGCGTGCCATAGGTTCGCCATCACAGGTCTAGATAATCCGTTTCATCCAATGACCATAGGAGTTGAAGTGCCACCACTTTCTCTACAACCTTTCCCACAAAGGATAGATTGGGGACTGGACGAAAGTTCTTTAATTCTGCTGGATCCAGGGAAGGCTTCTTAAGGAGGGGCCTTACAAACACTTCCTGTGTTCAAAGAGTGCAAAAAGCAGTTTTCAAACTACACATTTTATACTCCTACACAATGCACACCTCGCCTAAGAAGCCCTCCCAACTCCCCTTTATTCTCCTAAGTCATTCTCCAAATTGTTCATCTTGACATTTCCTGCCTAACAACAACCATCTTATCAAGTTTACTTTTACTTTTAATTTTCACCTTGAGTGGATGTTCCTTTCTTACTGATAGTGGTCTTGCCCAAGGCGTAAGTTCTTGTCTCCAAGAGAGCTTTTAGCAAGTCATAACACATTGTCTCTACTAATTACAATTTGTGGTCAGTTTGCAACAGTAAGAACATCATAGCTTTTAATCCAGTAAACACTTTTATAAAAGAGTAACTTATTATTCATTTCCTTCAAATGGCATTAAAAAAAAGTGACTTATGGTCATTTTTCATACTTACAACTGTTGTGTCATCGCTATGGTCACCTGATCAAAATTTGGACACTTGGCAACTGGCATGTATTTATGATAGTTGTAGTGTTCCAAGGTCATGTGATCACTTCTGTGACTTTCTGACAAGCAAAGTCAATGAGGAAGCCATATTCCCTTAAAAACCATGTTATTAACTTAACAACTGCAGTGATTCATTTAACAACTGTAGCGAGAAAGGTTGTAAAATGGGGCAAGTTCACTTAAAAACTATCTTGCCTAGCAATGGAAATGTTGGGCTCAATTGTGGTTGTAACTTGAGAATTATCTGTATATAATTTTATAGAATTGTTGCCATATGACAGTAATAGATGCTGATGTAATTAAAAGTATTTGCTGTGATTCACAATAAATAGGGTGAAAATGTCCAAAAAAAATCCAAAACAATTGTGTAAAATCATGTGTAAAGCTCAAAAATTTGAAGAAAAAGAAGAAGACATCTTTTGAAATTCCTAACAAAATTGAAAGATGAGACAAAGCATAGCTGGTGCCACAATATGACTTTGCCTAAGGGGTGGGCAAATGTGGCCCTTTTACAACCTGTGGAATTCAACTCTCAGAATTCTGGGAGTTGAATTCCACAGGTTGTAAAAGGGCCACATTTGCCCACCCTTGGCTAAGGGAACAGACAATGCAGGGGTGAAATCCAGCAGGTTCTGACAGGTTCTAGAGAACCAGTAGCAGAAATTTGGAGCAGTTTGGAGAACCGGCAAATACCACCTCTGGCTGGCCCCAGAGTGAAGTGGGATTGGAGATTTTGCAATATCCTTCCCCCAGGAGTGGGGTGGGAATGGAGATTTTGCAGTATCCTTTGTCTGCACACCCACCAAGCCACATCATGCCCACCAAGCCACACCCACAGAACCGATAGGGAAAAAAATTGGATTTCACCACTGAGACAATGTAAAGGCATTCCTGGACTGGAAAGTTTCCCTGCCCAAATCCAGAATCAGACCTCTGGATATTTCACAAAAAAAGATGAAGATAAATAGTGTCTCTGAATTTCTGAAGGCAGCAATAGAATAAGAAATGCTTGTCCAGGAGTCTATGACCCAAGTGTTACCTCAAAAGCTAAGTGCCACTCTCTTGAATTGATGCATTATGTACCCAAGTATGAATGACTGAATAATAAATATGCAGAATATTGTTTATGAGTGGCACCTCTATGCATTTTTCTGTCGGAAAGGTAGGTAGGATGATAGACAGACGGACGGACGGATGGATGGATGGATGATGGGTGGGTGGATAGATAGATAGATAGATAGATAGATAGATAGATAGATAGATAGATAGATAGATAGATAGATAGATAATGGATGGACAGATAGCTGTGATGGATGGATGGATGGATGGATGGATGGATGGATGGATGGATGATAAATGGATGGATGGATAGATAGATGATAGATAGGCACTGTTCATTAATGATAGAGTTATACTTTGAAATCAGATGTTCACTTCTGCATGCAGAAATGTAATGCATGGAGTGAGCCAAGCCTGACACATCTCCAGTTTTTGTTATGAAAGATCTGATAGGTCACCGTAGGAAGATATGCTGCAGAATATCCGGGAAGAGACACGGAGAAGAAGTTGTGCAATTCACAGTTTTGTTTATCTCATGAAGCTGTTACTTGATAGGCTGACAATAAAACAAAAAAGAACATTTGGGAGTCTGGATGTTTGACAGTGGAGCAAAGTTTCTATATACTAGAATTAATTGACCTGCTTTTACGATTGCCTCTGAAAGACACAAATATTACATTTCTTGGAGAATGTTCCTTTCAGCAATACCAATTCTAGTTTCAGAGAAGAGGATCAAAGAGATTTCAGTAGAGGAAGAAATAATGTCAGCTAGGTTGACCCTGGATAGAAAATGAAATTACAAACTAACTATGATGCATTTCAGAAATATCATGTAGGCATGGCTAGGGCCTTGTCATCAACAACCAGCAAAATAAGCCATCTCTATTTTTAAAAGAACAGGATTTGTTCTTTTGCTAAAGCTACTTCTTTAGGGTTGCTTCCAATTTCAGTTTTCAGGTAGAATGCAAATTGAAAAAAATGAGGATTAGTACTGAGTCTCCAAAGCAAAAACAGGATAAATTTGAGTCATAGCAATACCTTAAATTAGCACAAACATCAAGTTGTAAAAGCAACTGTACATGTGAGAAGAAGAAAATAAGATTATGATTCCTTCTGGTCAATTTAGCAGATTTTCTGACATTCATGTAAAGCAGCAGAAATGTTGCTTTACTCAGGAAATGTTACATTTGAGTCTGTCTAGCTTAGAAAACAAGCACTGGTTATCGGTTTCCATTGATAATCTCAATAGTTGGCCAACAGGGGAACAAAGTATCTTTGCCCTGATCCAATACAGCTAGTCCTTATGACCATTTTTCACAGTTATGACTTTTGCAACATTCCCATGATCATGTGATCAAAATTCAGATGCTTGGCAGCTGGTTCATACTTATGACTGTTGCTATGCCCCAGATCACATGATTACCTTTTGCAACCTCACAAGCAAATTCAATGGGGAAGCCAGATTCACTTAACAACTGGATTACTAATTTACCAGTTCACTTACGATTCACTTAACAGCTGTGGCAAGAAAGGTAGTAAAATGGGGCAAAACTCACTTAACAAATGTTTCACTTAACAACAGAAATTTGGGGCTCAGTGGTGGTCGTAAGTCGAGGATTACCTGTACAGTTGTTATTTAATTTTGAGTTTTGTATTTATTTGATTTATGGATTATTTAATTCCAGTCTGAGTTCTGAATTAATTGGCGGGGGTTAGTAAACAAGTAGAGTATACATTTCTGGATGCAAATTTCAAGTAAACCCACAACCACCCTTTTTTAAGCCAAGAAGGACAATCAGGCTTATAAGGACTTCTGGAACATAGGAATGAGAGTCCCAATGGACTTCTAGGGAAATGCTATTCCAGAGACCAGGCATTGTGATAGAGGGTTGGAAAAGGCTTCGATTATTAGTGTCTGTCAAGTTAAAACAGACTGCAGCCAATTTTTTTAAAAAAGTATACAGCACAAGTAAACTTAAATAAATAAAGCTTCAAACCAGTTTTATCTTTTCTGAAGATTTATACAGAACTTTATCCAAAACATGTGGCTTTGTTCTTCACTGTGTCTAAAGGATCATGGGCAAACTGTGTGTTCCTGGCAACATGTGAAGTGTTCATATGCGCTAATGGTCATCCAATAAACAATATTCTGATGTTCCCAAGTTACGCCAGCATCAACTGAAACATCAGTTCAGGTTAACCCAGTGGTGAAATGTAAATTTTGTTACTACCGGTTCTGTGGGTGTGGCTTGGTGGTGGGGGTAATATGACTGAGTGGGGCGTGGCCAACTTTTTTTTTTTTTACTTTTAAAATTATTTTTTCTACAACCTCTTTTAAAAGCCTCTGACGATCCCAGCTGAGTCGCACGATCATCAGTGGCTTTTTTTTTTAACTTTTAAAAGCATTTTTTTGGCCAAAGGTTGTAGAAAAAATGCTTTTAAAAATAATTTAAAAAAGCCTCTGATGATTGCGCAGCTCAGCTGGGCAATGGGGGGGAGGTGGCAGGGATTTTTGCTACCGGTTCTCCGAACCACCCGCCTCCATCGCTACTGGATCAGGCGATCTGGTCCGAACCGGGAGCATTTCACCCCTGGGTTAACCCCATTGATGAACGAAGCTTCAGAAGGTTGAGAATATACAGAAAAAACTTAAGACGACATATTTCTTTTGGAAATGTTTTTGGTCTATTTATAATATAGTATAGTGGTCACCAGATGGTGCTGTTATACACATCCATAGGATTTCTTTTCATCACTTGTAACTGCAGTACAGGTAATCCTGGATTTATATCAGTGGTGGGTTGCTACCAGTTCGCCCTGGATTGGGTGAACTGGTAGCAGCTGTGGCAGGAGGCCCTGCCTACCCACCTGGACATCTCTGACCACCTGCCCAGCCATCTCTGTGCATGCACAGAAGTGGTGCGCACGCATGCACAGAAGTGCGCGCGCATGCAAACACGCGCCCATGAGTGAACCAGTAGTGGCCAAAATTGAAACCCACTACTGACTTAAATCCACAATAGAACCCAACATTTCTGTTGCTAGAGCGAGACAGTTGTTAAGTGAGTTTTGCCCCATTTTATGACCTTTATTGCCACAGTTTAACGATTGTTAAGTCAATCGTTGCAGTTGTTAGTAATATGGCTGTTAAGTGAATCTGGCTTCCCCATTGACTTGGCTTGTCAGAAGGTCGTAAAAGTTGGATCACATGAAATTGGGGGGCAGCAACTGTCATTAAAACATGCCAATTACCCAGGGCTCCAAAATTTGAACTTGTTAAATGGGGATTCTGCAATGGTCGTAAGTGTGAAAAACTGTCATAAGTCACTTTTTTCAATGTCGGTCACTAAATGAATGGTTGTAAGTCAAGGACTACCTACATATATTATGACCAACTTCTGCAAAAATATTGTTACTCAGCAATATTGGCTGAAAAAACAATATTAGAAATTGAGGACTGTTTTTTTTTTTTTAATCTCGGGACTGGGAAATTGCTAATTTTCTGCAAAGCAGAAAGCTATAAACAACCAGTATCTTTCTTCCTTCTATTGTGCAGAGGATTGAATGAGTTACAGTATTTAAAATAACTGTTGCATCATTTTACATAACCTGTTTTTGTTTTATTATTCCTCTTTAGGATGAGAGATAAAATGTATATGCCATACCATATTTCTACTTGTCTATTTGTTCTATTATATTATTGTATTTGATCCTGATGCCCTTTTATTTTAAATCAGCAGTTCTCAGTGTGTGGTCTTTTAGGGAATCTACAAAGTAAAATAAATATTTAAAATTTCTTAGTTTTATTTCTAATGCAGTAAATATCAATAGATATAACTCACATAAACCGAAGCTCTTTGGTGTCTTTAATCACTTTTAAGAATGTTATTCCTGAGACAATATGTTTGGGAATTTTAAATGTTTTAAATGAAATATAACTACAAGTAGTCCTCAACTTACAACAGTTCATTTAGTTTGAAGGTACAACAGCACTGAAAAAAATGATTTCTGATCATTTTTATATTTAACTGACGATTGCAACATCCCTACAATCATGTGATCAAAATTCAGATGCTTGCCATCTGACTCATATTTAGACGGTTGCATTGTCCCAGGGTCATATTATTAGTTTTTGCAAACGTTGACAAGCAAAATCAGTGGGAAAGCTAGATTCACTTAACAACTGTGGCAAGGAAGGTCAGAAAAAGGGGTAAAACTCACTTAATAACTGTCTTGCTCAGCAACATAATTTCTGGGCTCAATTGTGGACATAAATTGAGGACTACCTGTATTGTAGACTTCCAGCTGCTATATGCTCAGTGGAATAGACCACTTAGAGCAATCTAAAGCAATTATTTGCCTCTGAAAAGTAGCAGGGCTTTTAAAATTCTTTCTGTTGGCTGCATTTCAATAAAACACTAGATCGCCTAGGTCTAGTGAATAATGGAATTGTTTGACCATGAGCAATATTTCAATTATAATATTGTAATCAATGATTAGTTTCTATTTCTAGGAACAGGGTGGGATGGGAAATTTTAATTACAGTTTTGTTACTTCCCTTCTTTGGTGTTCAGTTACGGGATTAGTAATGAATTGCCTTTTGAATAGCATTCTTCATAGGTCTGTGAAGGGTTAGGAAAATGATTCAGAAGGGTTTACACAAACACAAAACCAATCTGGTATCCATTAAAGCAGGGTTTTTTTTTTTTTTTTACAGGGAACAGTTGCTTTAAGGAACGCTTCTGCCGAATCATGTTCAAAATGTGCACAAACCTAATCAATTTTTGTTTCTCTAGAGGGGGCAATGAGAAAGTTGCTTTCCATGCATAAATATACATGCATAAAGGTTAGTCGTCTTCAAATATATTATATACTGGCCTTGAATATGAAAATGGTATGTCATAATTGCAAATTGGTCATTTCAAAATGAAGTACAATATGGATTGATTTTCCTTAGGATTGAAATAGCTAGGATTCTACTCTCATGATTTACTTGTATTGATTTTTTTTACGAACACACTTTTTTATGAATTCATATTTTATTGATATAAAATTAATTCCTATTTCATTACTGCATGGGTGTGTCCATGATATTCCCAGGAGTTAAGCTTGAATTATCATTATCTGACAATATTTGCTTAAATAGAATGAAGAAATGTTGTTTGAAATGGCCCACAGCTGCATTGCTGATATAGATACTCCTCAATTTACCACTACAACTGAGTCCAAAATTTCCATTGCTAAGCAAGACAGTTGTTAAGTGAATTTTGTTCCCATTTTACACCTTTTTTGGCCATTGTTGTTAAGTGAATCACTGCAGTTATTAAGTGAATCATTTGGTCATTAATGACATTGACTTTGCCGGTTGGAAAACAGTTGAGAAGGTTACAAAATGGTGATCGCATTTTGGACAATGCGATCCTAGGACAATGTTAACAGTCCTAAATACATGCCAGTTGCCAAGCATCCACATTTTGATTTCAAAACCATAAGTGCATAAGTATGAAAAATGGTCATAAGTAGTGGTGGGTTTCAAAAAATTTTACTACCGGTTCTGTGTGCGTGGCTTGGTGGGCATGGCAGAAGAAGGATACTGTAAAATTTCCATTCCCACCTCACTCCAGGAGAAGGTTACTACAAAATTCCCATTTCCTCCCAATCAGCTGGGACTTGGGAGGCAGAGAATAGATGGGGGCGGGGCCAGTCAGAATTTTTACTACCGGTTCTCTGAACTACTCAAAATTTCCGCTACCCAGTTCTCCAGAATTGGTCAGAACCTGCTGAAACCCGTCTCTGGTCATAAGGCAGTTTTTTCAGTGGTGTTGCAACTTCGAACAGTCACTAAACAAATGGTTGTAAATTGAGGACTACCTGTATTTCTTTTTATTAAAAAAAAGTTTCCTGAAATACATTTTAAGAAGTCCATAATGAAAATATGAAGCCTACCCATGACATTCTAAAATATGTATACAATTGGATGGAAACAGACACTCCATGTATACAAATGGATGGAAACGTACATTCCGCTGCATAAATTCAGAGCACATTTCGTTTTTTGTTGTAGCAAACAAGTTTAGTTCAGAGATTTTCAAGCATGTTGGTGGCTATTAATCTCCCACTTAAATTGAGTCTTTGCTGTGATCCCATGGGGAATGAGAATTGTGTAGAAAAAAATTTTTTTAGGCATTGGAAATAAAAGCTTTCGGATTTTGTAAACAGCAAAATTTTAACTCTCATAATTGTGAAAATAAACTTGAAAATGTGTGGACAGGCAGTGCTTTCTGTTATCTTAGAAGCAAGAAAGGAAGGTGGATTAAATGAAATTTAGTTTTATAGATGTCAGTATGCAGCATTGTACTGTATATTCTCTATGCCTCCTAGCAAATCAGGAAAAACAGAAAAGAAAAATCACAGAAAATAAGACAAGTGAGACCTGTAACAAAATATAGTAGTGCAAATGAACTGTCCAATTTTCCTTTTATTTCCCAATTTTATTTTTTTTTCTCAACCTACTTAGAGGAAATATTTTTATATTTCTATGTTCCCTGTGGCATTAACCATTATTTTAGCAATGAACCTTACTTTTAAATGGATATTTACTTTTTTAAAAAAAATTCTTTCTGGACCCCATTACAGTACAAGTTAAAGTAGAGTAACTGTCCCTGTTAATTTTGGAAATAAAGTGAGCCTTTGTTCTCAATCTTCATATTTGAAAAGCACACTCACAAATTTCGGATACAATTCAGCTAGTTATTGCAAAGGATTGAAAAGAAAAAGATTAGAATTGCTGTTAACATGCAGTATTAGAAAAGAACAGATCTATTGCTATAACCCTCTAATACAAAGGAGGATGGGATTACGTTTTACAAATATTCAAACATTGAATAATAAAATAATCTGTAATCTTCAGTAATGTTGAATTCACAAACTCCTATACTACATTTTTCTGAAATAACACTATAGTAAATGGGAATTTTGCTTTAAAAATATATTCAGCCAATCCCCTTTCTCCCCCAAAAGTGTAATTTGTTTCCTTTAAAATATGCTCTTGGGATTAACTCTGTGAGCTAACAGTGTAGTGGTATTATTCTTTGCCTGAAATTATTCTAGGAACTGAGGGGCTAGTTTTAATTTATTGTTGGTATAAAGTTCTGCTGATGCTGCTATATAGTCTAACATTCTAGTAAAGATGCTGAGCTGTAAACCAAGACATTTCCTGTTGAAATCTCAAAAGGGCTATTTCGCCGTTACTGTTCTTCATTCAAATAAGTGTGGTCTGCCATATGGTTTTTGTAACAAGGTTCTTCAGGTGCAATGGGACAAATAAATGAAATGAAATGGCAGTGAGTCTCATATGAAGAGCCTATTCAGATGGATAAGGTGGGTAATATATTGTTAGATGCCAAATTAGCATAAACTATAGAAAGGCGAGTTGTAAAACCAGCCAAATTGCAAGCAATTGATAGACATGTGTTGCCATTAATCTCAAAGATGTTTGAGGATGTGGCTCATATTCTGGCTTTGTTACTTCTCAGCCAAACACTGTTGATATCCTGCTCAAAACACAATATTTTACCCCTGGAGATCTGTCATTTAAAGTCTATAAAATTGGTATTAATAGTCTCTTAATAATGGATTCTTATTTTGAAAGGGACAAAACTTGTAGATTGTTCTTTCCTTGAACCAAAAACCTATAGTGACATGACATTCTGGGTTTATACAAAAGGTAATTAAAAATCAAACAAGTTATTTAACGTTATTTATTGGTATGAAGGAATCAAAAGATGGTTGCATACTTTTCCATTGAAACCTAATGCTGATACCAGCTATAATGCTGTGTCACTTTCCTAGCTTTTATTTTAATCTCCAATTGGCTTTCAGAAACAAAACAAAACAAATGTTAAGGAAGTTTATTTTTATTTATTTAGTTGATTTCTGTAGCAGCCCACCTCAACAAGTGAGTTCAGAGCATGATTATAGAATAATAAAGAAAAGAATGAGGATGACAAATAATTCATTGAAAACCCAATTAGTTGACACACCTAGCCAGGGGTGAAATCTACTTACCTTCCATGCTCCGCCTCATGTGCGTGCTTGGATCCACTGCACATGCGCAAAGCCTTCTTCGCATGTGCAGAAGGTAAAAAAAAGATTACTTCCTGGTTAAAACCAGGAAGTAACGACGACCGGGCGGGTGGTTGGAGCCTCGTGCTGCCGCCACTACCAGTTCTCCGAATCATGTGCTGCTGCCGCTACCAGTTTGGCCAAACTGGGCCGAATCAGTAGCATTTCACCCCTGCACCTAGCCCATCTGGGCTGATCTCCAAAATCTAAGTGCGATCAGACCTAATAAATAATTAGGTGGGAGATCACCTGATGCTTATTCCTAGAGCTGTAGATTAGACTGAGAAATTTAAAAACTTCCTGAAAGAAGGCCGTAGCAAAGCATTCCTATATTTTTGCCATGAAGGTCACATGGACATCTCTCTGAAGACAACAGGAGTTTACCTCAGCCTGAAGAAATTTGGCTTTCCTAGGGAACATTAGAAGAATGTCCATGATATCATCAGGAGTGAGCTTGACTTGAGGGAGTTGATTATACTATCAAGGATTACAAACTGCTGTGTGCTGGGACAGGAAAGTTCATTTTAGTTGGATGTTAGAAGTATCTTCTAAAGCAGGGATCCCAACCTCAGTCTGTGGACTGGCACCGGTTTGGGGCATACCAGCAACCAGGCCGCACAAACAAGCGAAACCCCATCTGCAGGATGCAGGTAGCATGCAAAACCACACCTGCTCCAGTCCGCGGAAAAATCTTTCTCCTCAGAACTGGTCCCTGGTGCCCAGCAGGTTAGGAGCCACTGTTCTAAATTAAACTTTTTCTGCAGAGTTCTGTGTTCCCCCATGGACACAGTATTTTACCACAGTGTTTTATCTACAGCTTTTTATCATCACTCATTTGTTGGGGGCGATCTACCTTGTCCAGATATAATTCTATGAAAATGTCCATACTTCTGTTAGTTAATTAAATGATAAATTGATAAATTGATCTCTTTTGTTTGTAAGTATGTTATTGGAACTCAACAATTATCCTGTCTTGTTGTTCAGTCTCTTCAAAGTCCGACTTTTACTTCCACAGAATGTCACAGGAAATATAATTGTTTGCACTATTCTGATCTATATAAGATTAGAGACAACACAACATCTGAATATCTTTTCCATGGCCTTCATGTCTTCTCTACCGAGTATTTGTCTGGGGAGTATTTCGTGACTGCTTGTTCCTTTATTGTTGATGATTCAACCTCAAAACTATCCTCCACTTCAATATCTATATTATAAATTTTAAGACTGGATGTTCTACCTATTGTCATTAGTTTGGTTCTCTTTATATTTAATTCAAGTCCCAATTTATATTTAATTTTAGTCCCAATTTTTCACTATACTCCTTGACCTTTATAGGCCTGCAGACCCTAAACAATATATACTTGTTTAGATTCAATAATTCTGAAATGTCAGATGCTCCTTTCAAGTTAATCATAGATTGCTAACTCTTCTCTTTTTATGAATGAATAAGAAACAGGACAATTGCTGTTTATGAATAAGAAACAGGACAATTGCTAGGAAGCACGGTAAAACTAGAAAGTTAGATGCAGTATCATAACATATATATTTTGAGGACTATTTAATAAGTTTCTTGGTACTTTTAAAAATAAATTTTTGATCCATAATGAAGCAAACCAAACCAAACTGTTGCAATATTTTCAGGATCAGACTCAATAATATTAGTAAGAGTTAAAGGTTTAAATATAATTCCTTTTATTTACAATAGGCATTCTATATTCACTGAATATTCACAGATAGAAGCAAGGAAAAGGGTGTAGGTGGCTCCTTATATATACAATGGGTGGAGCTATAAGTGGGAGTGGTGAATTATGAATACATTAAGAAGTGAAGAATAAGTTAACCCCTGATACCCCGTTCATATATTATTTACACATTAGAGAATAAGGCATTTACATCTGACAAATCCCCCTCTAAATGCCGATTCGTTATACAACACCAATTACACTCAGATTCAGGACAATACAATACATACAACTTAGAAGTTAAATATTTGTGTTGCTTAGAAGGTAAAGGCTTTGTCAATATGTCAGCTAATTGTTCTGAGGTATCACAATGCACTGCTTTAATAAATCCATCCTGAGATAATTGTCTCACATTAAATTTTATATCTATATGTCTGGACCTTTGTCCAATGGTATCAGATCTAGATATTTCAATGGCTGCTTTATTATCTTCATGCATAACAAAAGGCAAAACAGGTTTTTTCCAAACATCTGAAATTAAATCATTAAACCAAAGAAGGTTATTTGCAGCTTTGGATAAACAAACATATTCCGCTTCTGTCGTTGAAGTGGCCACTAGTTCTTGTTTACCAGTGTACCAGTAAACTGGACAGTCATTTAAGAGAAATATATAACCAGATGTACTTTTTCTACATGAGGTGTCTCCAGCCCAATCTGCATCTGCATAACATGTAAGCTTTGGTTCTTTATTGTCTTTAGGTTCTAATATTAAGCAAAAGTCTAGTGTACTTTTCAGATATCTTAAAATTCTTTTAACAGCTTCCCAGTGATACATTGTTGGTTTGCTGACATGTCTGGATAATAGATTGAGTGGTAAGGCGATATCTGGTCTAGTCCAATTAGATATATAAAGAAGTGAACCTATGATTGATCTATAAAACGTGTTATCCTTGAATTCGGGGGAAGATTCATCAGTATTTCTTAGAAAATCAGTTTGCATAGGAGTATCACAAGGTTTGGCATTGTTTAAATTGCATTTATTTAAAAGTTCTACAATCTTATCTCTCTGAGTAAGTTTGAATCCCCTTCTAGTCTTATTAATTTGGACACCAAGATATTTGTTTACTTTACCTAGAGATTTTAACGAGAAATGTTCATTTAGTTTGGTTACAAAGGTTTCTCTTCTCTCTTTATGTTTTCCTATGTATAAAATGTCATCCACATAAATCAATACAAATTCAATGTAATCATCATCCTTTTTGACAAAAAAGCAGTTATCAGCAGTAGTAGCGTTGAAGTCCATGGTTCTAAGTACTTTCACTAAACAATCATACCATCGTTTACCAGATTGTTTTAACCCGTATAAACTCTTGTTTAATAACCAAATTTCATTTTTGTTTGTGTATTGACTGTGAGGTGCTCTTACGTATATTTCTTTATCTAGTTTAGCGTGTAGATACGCAGTCTGTATGTCGTATTGAAATACATCAAGGTTGAGTGCTGATGCTACCACTAGAGCTGTTTTGACACTCTCTGTTCTTACTGTGGGGGAATACGTGTCAGTATAGTCCTCCGGATATTTCTGTGCATAACCTTGTGCAACTAGTCTAGCTTTGTATAGAGTATTGCCTCCCTCTAAGTTCTTAATTTTATATATCCACCTGGTACCAATAATTGTTTTATCCTTAGGTGCAATTGCATTTAATCCTTGTAAACTTTCCATTTCTTTTTTCATCGCTAATTCCCATTTTTCCTTTTCTTCACGAGGGAGTTTTAACACTTCCTCATATGTATTGGGTGTTGTTGGCTCACCATCCATATGCATTATGTAATCTTTGTATTTATTTGGCATTTGATTTCTGGTGTTTCTAATGGTTTTTTCAGGTTTACTATCGTTATCATGCAAATATCTTGCTTCCTTTTTTGTTAATGTGTCTGTCTTAATTTTGTGTTGGCTATTTGTCCAAATTTTGGTTTTGTTCTTATTTTTGTTGATATTTTGCTTTTCTATGATCCCTTCTTCATGAGATTTTGTACCTTTATATTTATTTGGAAATATTTCATTAAGATGTAATTTAGACCAGTTAGCCTGTTCATGGAACACAGCTGTTCTGGAGACTATAAATTTGTTATTGTTATCAATGAATCTGTACCCTTTAGTACCGGTTTCATATCCCATAAATCTGAGTCTTCTGGATACGTTTTCTCCCTTTCTTCTTAATTGTTTAGGTATGTGTACGTCTGCAGTGACTCCAAATATATGCATGTGTGCTAATTTTGGTTTTCTATTATACATCACTTCATATGGTGTCTTATTTACAATGCTGGACCATGTTCTATTTTGTGTGTAATTTGAATAATGTAAGGCTTCTGACCAGAATTGTTTGCTTAAGCCAGCATCTTCCAATGTGCATCTAATCATGGTTTGTAATGTGGAATTTTTCCTCTCTGCAATCCCGTTCTGGAACGCAGAAAATGGACTAGATGTGTAATGTAACATTCCTTTGTCTTTTAACCATTGGGAGAATTCTTTAGACATGAATTCGCATCCCCTATCTGTCATAATTTGTTTTATTTTGATGTTGTGTTGTGTTTCTATGCGTTTGTAAAATTCTTTAAATTTTTGAAATGTTTCATCTTTGTGTTTTAATGTATAAACAAACCCATAGCGGCTATAATCGTCCACTATTGTCAGGAAGTAACGTTTTCTATAAGTGATTGATGGAGTTAATGGACCAACTAAGTCCATGTGTACTAAATCAAAAATTTTGTTAGTTGATCTAGTAGATTTTCTTGGCCTGGGGCTAGTTTTTAAAAAATAACAGTCCAATCATATGCGGTGCTATGTATTATGTGTATTATATAGGTCAAATATATTACAAACATGAAATATGAGTAAAACAAGTAGCCTTACAGAAATTTTTAGAGGATCTGGAAGCTGCATAGGAACACACCCAATTCTTGTGCTGCCTCTGCAATTCCAAAAATCATGCAAGAACGGGACATGTTTTCAAGAATAGTTGGTGGGTGTTGGTGAATGCTATCACCCAAAACATTGTGGTGTGTTACCTGTAACACATGTATCATAGGTTCACTGTCATTGCCTTAGAATCTGGGCTATAGCACAAAGGGTGCATTTTGTCCATTAGTTTCTACCTTGTTCTTATAAGTCTAACTTTCTTTCTTGAACAAAAAGCAAACAAAGCTTTGCATCTAGTATTGCTGTCATAGAAATGGGAGTGAATTTGATGAAGCATTCATAATATTGCTAAATGATTAGAAAGCATTTTGCAACTTTTAAATCAGGTATTATCCATGGCAGAAGTTACTTTTGCAGTGGTTTCAGAGATAGGCCAACACATAGTGGCAGGGTGTAAGATGTAAGCAGGAACAGCATATATTGAATGGCACGACCAAATACCTGTCATTGTGTACTGGTATGACTGTACAGAATATGGGTTAGACCCTCCTTGGTCTAGATGGAAGATCTCACAAAAGGTTGTGGAAAATAAGAGAGCTAAGATGCCGATCCAGACAGACAGGCAGGTACTGGCTAACAAACCAGACATCATGTCAGTAGACAAAGAGTAGATGAAGTTCCAGGTAAGAGAATTAGGTGACTAACAGATTCCAGGTCCAAACATATAAATCACTTTTTTTTTTCTTTAAAACTCCTTCCACATCATTAATAATAATTACCCAGGGTAACCACTTGACATTGTCGGGAAAGAGAAGCACATCAGTAAAGGGGAGAATAATAGATTTATATCACATTTGTGAACATTGGCACAAATCAGGAAATATATAGAAGGTCTTTTCTAGAAGGCTGACCTAGACAATTGTTGGGCATACAACTCACACCTTCCTTAAAATCTCTCAAATCTGCAAGGGAAAACAAAGAAGAATAAATCTGGGTGCCGTTGCATCCACTTTGAAATTGGTTATGAAAGTCAGACTGTGCTCTAAATAGCATGGAAACCTTAATTATCCCAGGTGTAATAAAGGAAGGGAAGTTCTCACAGGTTCCATGCTGATCCCAAACCCTTCTGTGCTGTCCCTTGCAAGCTTTAAATAACTCTTTACTCAGCAAGTTGAACATAACTGCAAATGCACCAAGTTCTCTAAAGAGAACTAGCTGACAGGCAAGCAAGAACTGCACATTTCTTGGTTATTGCTTCCATGCTGCTTTAAGGTAGTACTTGGCTTTCTATTTCTGAAAATGCTTGATAGCTTTTTTTGCATTGCAGTTCTGTTGAAAAGGTGGCTGCTACATATCCCAGGAACACTTCAGAATTTAAAGATACTGATTTCATTTATTTTGTGTAAATGGCCAGACTTGGAAAACAAAATTACCATGATGAAATCCTCTGTTGTAAAGATTCATATAAGGCTCAGACCAGTGGTGGATTGCTACTGGTTCACCCCGGATTGGGCGAACTGGTGGCGGGAGATTCCGCCCACCCACCCGGATTCTTCTGCACATGCACAGAAGCGTCACGTGCACAAGCGAATCGGTAGCAAACTAAATTGAAACGTACTACTGGCTTGGACCTTATTTCCCACTATTTTTTCAAAAAAGTCCTGCCTATTCGCAGTCCTGCAAATAGCAGCCAATTTGTGAACATGCTATGTTTTCAGAATTGAAACTGCTCTGTAGCCCCAAAATTTTGCATGTCCCATCTGTAAGACCATCTAAAATGAGTTCATACTTAACTTTCAATGAGAGTTCTCTTCCAAAAATCATGCATCATTAGATATAAAATAGCTTAATTTTTCATGTCCCATCCCTACATTATCAAGTTTGACTTATATAAACTTTGAAATATTGATGATACATTTCTTTAAAAATAAATGTGATTTTGAACTGAGAAAGCTATACATGATATCATTAGACCAGACTCTGAAGGTTGACACCATATTGCTTTGCAGAATATATAGGATTAATAATTCAGGAAAAAACAGTAGTTTAGCAGCTAGAGAATGATTTGTAGTAGTTTAATGGCAGATTGGGGATTTAACCAAAAATAGAGATCTGGGCACGATAAAGAACTATTTGTGTTTATATTGCAATTTGGGAAGTAGTGAGAATGAAAATAGTTTTGGAGTATTAGGGGCTTATAACTATCTGTAATTTTCAAGACTTATTTACAGATACATACAAGTAGAACAAAAATGAAGATTCCTACCTTTAATACTACCTTTAAGACTATTGTAATGCTCTCTACATGGGGCTCCCCTTGAGGAGCACCCAGAGGCTCCAACTGGCGCAGAGTGCGGCCGCGCGGGTGGTAATGGGAGTGACATGGCGCTCCCATGTAACACCTCTCCTGCGCGAGCTGCACTGGCTCCCGGTGGTCTTCCGGGTGCGCTTCAAGGTTTTGGTTACCACCTTTAAAGCGCTCCATGGCTTAGGACCTGGTTATTTACGGGACCGCCTACTACCACCAATAGCCTCCACCGGCCAGTACGCTCTCATAGAGAGGGACTCCTCCGGGTGCCGTCAGCCAAACAGTGTCGACTGGTGGCCCCTAGGGGGAGAGCCTTCTCTGTGGGGGCACCTACCATCTGGAATGAGCTCCCCCCGGAGATACGGAGGATCCCGGATCTGCGCTCCTTCCGCCGTGTTGTGAAGACCTTTTTATTCCACCAGGCGGGCTTGGCCTAATTTCTTCCCTTTTTAAATATGTAAATTTTAATCTGTTTTTAAATTATCGGGGTGTTTTAATCTGTCTGGGCCAAAATGATTTAATTTGATTTTATCTGGTTTTTAATTTTTTTGTATTTATGTATTTTATTGTTGGCTGTTCACCGCCCTGAGTCCTTCGGGAGTAGGGCGGTATACAAATCAAATAAACCTAAACCATAAACCTAATAAATAATTAACCCAGTTAGGTTTCTTATTTGGCTTTCACAACTTAAAAATGTTTTCAGGTTTCTATTTTACCTCCTACCTGAACTTGTTCTCCAGCACTTTTGCGAACTTTTCTTAGGTGTTGGGAAATGGGGAAAGGTAAAAAGGTAGATTTTATCTGAATCTCATCTACTCATTTGATATGGCTAAATCAATTTTGGCTTCATTAACTTTCTCCCATTAATATTGAACTATATTTATAAGACAGCCTTTCCTTAACTCAGAGACCACCAGATACTGTTGCTGTAAATACCTAGAATCTTGGAAGTTGGGCAATATCCAAATGGTTCTAACAATTAACAAACTAGCAAATAAATAAAGACCAACTATCACAATTCAATTGGATAAATTCAAATGGTTGTAGAAATTAAGAAACTAACAAATAAATAAACAAGAGCAACTATCAAAGTTCTCCCTACTACTTACAGAATTCTGAGAGCTGAAGTCTATACATTGGAGGCAATCAAATTCTGGAAATGCAAGGTGAATATAAAAGCAAAGTCAGATTTTCTTAATCAACCAGGAATATTAAAAATACAATACAAAAATACCTTAGTTTATTAGTTTATTTAATCCAGGTGTTTACAATAGGTATATAAACAGAACTTATATACATGTTAGGGTCAAACTGCATTTTGTGTCGATAGCATTGATCAAATGTATATAGTCTAAAAAACTAAATAGGATTGGACCTGGTTAATACTTAAATGGGAGCTCACTAGATGTCCTTGAATTGTAAATTAGATATTTTAGAGGAAGGTGGCAGCAAATAGCTCCTGTTTTGTTAGCAATAAAACTTCATAAGTGTTAGTCTCAGTGGTGGGTTTCAAAAATTTTTACTACCGGTTCTGTGGGTGTGGCTTGGTGGGCGTGGCATGGCTTGGTGGGCATGGCTTGGTGGGCATGGCAGGGGAAGGATGCTGAAAAATTTCCATTCCCTCCCCAATTCAGGGGAAGGTTATTGCAAAATCTCCACTTCTTCCCGATCAGCTGGGACTCAGGAGGCAGAGAATAGATTGCGGGGGGGGCAGTCAGAATTTTTACTACCGATTCTCTGAACTACTCAAAATTTCCGCTACCGGTTCTCCAGAACTGGTCAGAACCTGCTGAAACCCACCTCTGGTTAGACTTGATTCAAAGTTGACTTTTTAATTGAACAAGACTCAAGCAGCTTTATTTCTATTCAACTGTTTTTATACATAATCATAAGGTCTTAATATACTTAATCTGATTGATTTTCCATTCTTGGAATACATTATTGCACTGTTTTGTGAACATGATCACTTTTTTCTTACTATAAATTAATTTCGAATTTTTCTTCCCTAGAGCCCTAGAGAGCATCTAAGGCTTTCATCCATGGAAAGGCTCATGAACTACACTGAAGGCCAATGTGTTAGGGACAGAATGATTGCATAATCCGCATAAAGCAAAACAGTTTATTTACTAGCATTAGGGAATGAAGATCACTTTTTGTTAGAGCTTGGATTAAAAAATTATACGTGGTCCTCAATTTATAACTGGTTGTTTAGTAGCCATTCAAAGTTATAACAGAACTCTCAAAAGCTACTTACTACCAGATTTCAAAGTTACGATGGCTGCACACCCAGCCACTACATCACTTGGGTGCTTGGCAACCTGTTCACCTTTACAACCATTTGTAGGTGAATGTGATTTTTTTAAATATTTGCCTGTTTCTGGCATTTACTTCTGGTTTCTGGCCAAAGCAATGCATGTAGGGTAAAACTGATTTGCTTAACAATCACAGTATCTACTTAATGATAAAAAAAACAATTTTAAAAATTGGATCTAGTCATTGACTTATGACTGCAATGACATATAACATCATTAAGTTGTGGGTACCTATCAGTGGTGGGTTCCTCCCGGTTCGGTCCGGTTCAGCCGAGCCGGTAGCGGTGACGATATGATGTCACCGAACCGGTTCTGCCCCCTACCCCCCCATGTTATTCTTACCTTTTATTTGGTCCCACCCCCAATCTATTGCTGCCTCCTGAGTCCCAGCTGATGACTAGAGGGGAAAAAACTGTTTAAACTCTTGCCGCGGGGCTTCAAAGGGCCGTCCTACAGCTGATCAGTGTTAAAAGCAAACAAATGAGTCGGGTCGTAAGTGCGAGGACTGGTCGTAAGTGCGAGGACCTTCCAGAAATGACTCTGACCAGCTAGCCACGCCCACCTAGTCACATGATCTCCAAGTCACACCCACAAAATAAGCCACGCCCACAGAACCAGTAGTAAAAAAAATTAGAACCCACCCCTGGTACCTATAATACAAAGATTAAACAAAAAGGAGCCACAATGTAACCTTGTTTAAAAATCCCTCTTATAAGAGGAATTGCAGCTGAAAGACCAACATTTGCTGTATAATCTGTCTTTCAAATATTTCTTCAAGTGGAACATCATCATTAACCTAATAAGATGGCAATCTCCAGATGTATTTAATGATTTCCACTACGATCTTTTGGAGATTGAATCAAAAACTGTTTTCAGATGAAAAAAGGAACATCAAAAGGGATATTTTTCTGCCAGATGGTTTAAGATAACACATTCATCTGTATTTTGACCTGCCTGTCCTCAAGCCCACTTGTTCATCAGCCAAAACTTGCTGTTGTTCTAGCCAATAAATAAGTTTCTCACGCAAATGTTTGGCACTTACTTTGCTGTTAATTTAAAACCGATTGGAAATAAGTTAGTAGGATTAGATTTATCACCTTCCTTAAAGATTTTAGATTGCAATAGAACAACTTTATGTAGAACAATCAATACATGGAAGGGAAGGAGAACATCACAGAAGCCCATCATTCTGCATGTCTATGGAGATTCTCAATCATTCAAGTCATGGTTGTGCCAAAGTTGCTTTTTCCGAAAGGAACTGGACTTCTTGACTTTTTTTCCTCCATTAAAAAACATTAAGTGTTTTTCCTGTGAAACCAGTCTATCAGGGCAACCTGGTCTACCCAAATATGGGACGGAGCATACTGCTTCTGCTTTCACCTTTCAGCCCCAATCCAGGAGCCTTCACAGGCTCCATGGCAAACTATTTTGTGTTAAATTTAAATTTATCGACAAAGAAATAAAGGGAGACTAGCTGAAATAGCTGTACTATTTGTTGGTAAATTTAAATTTAACATTAAAAACATTTCACTTCTCATCCAACAAGTTTTTTCAGTTTTAACCAACTGATGCAGAACAGAAGGATTTATATTCTTTGCAGTCATCCAGTCATTAGCGTTCTGAGGATTGGTTGTTAGTTCGTAAAAGTCAACTGAATTAGAATATAAACAGGATCGCTGAACCTTTTTGGGACCGTTGAAAGGACTGTATTGTAAAGAGGATATAGGTGGTGCAATGGTGGATTGCCCCTGGTTCAGACCAGTTTGCAAGAACCAGTAGTAAAACCGGCAGGAGGCTCCGCCCACCACCCCGGATGTCATCATTGGCGATCTGTGCATGTGCGATCCCATTGCGAACCAGTAGTAAAGGTAAGTAGAACCCACCCTTGAGGTGGTATCATATCCCTCCCTCTCTGTTACGGGAAAGCTATTCAGTTTTAACATGGATTGCCCCTGTGTCTCCTCTTTCAAACTAAGGGTGCTCTCTGTCCAGCATGAAAAGAAAAAACCAAGAAAGTCCAGTTGTGCCTTTTGTAATTTCAGAAAAAGAATTGGTGGGGTTTTTTTTGGGCTTTCCATTCTTTTAGTTGGGTTATGAATTTAAAAGTTCCCATGGTTGAGAATTGAGAGGTATAAAGTTTATGGTTAATTTCTGAGGTCTAATTTAAACTAACAGTTAAAAAAAAATTGTCCAATCCATTTACCAACTACCAGAAAGTAAAATAAGTTTTCTTTTTAACTGCTTGCACCAACTTTATCCAATTTTCCATGTCATCTGTTGTTTTTTTATTTTAGTAAGCTCTTATATGCTTTGGGAGAAGTTGTGAAATTTACTCTGAACCACAATCAAAGGGAAAATTGGTACAAAATATTTTATAAATTGTCTATATTATAGCTCCATCTACATTTACTAAAGTAGATAAAACTTATTACAACAAATGCTGGAAGTGCCAAAACAAAGAAGAAACACTTTAGCATATGGGCGATCGTGCAAAAGTATGGTAAATAAAAAATATATCTACAAGTATTTTAAATATATTTTTTTTAAATCCACAAAATGCTAAAAATGATGTTTGAATTAAAACCACAGGCATTTTAATTTGCTATTATTCCAGAAAACTAAACGAAAAAATATTTTTGCATTGATCTCAGCAGGAATAAATATAGGACAACACCTAAAAAGTGATACCTTGCTTACAACATCAGACTGGGAGAAAGAAGTTGGAGAATGGTAAAATTGAGAGTATTTTGAAAGAAATTTAACCAAATCCAAGCAGGACTAGCTTTCTTATATAAAATATATCACATAGGCAGATTTAGACATCTGAAATATGGTTTTTATTTTTTAGGATGTACAGCAAATAGAAACTAACAATACTGTGGGATGTGAAGTTTAAAATTTTAAACTTGGTTTTCGGGAAACAAAGAGAAAAGAAGGGGAAGATATAAAAAGTAATTGATATTTTATTTTTATTTTTTTCATTCTAACTGAAGTATTTTTTTTCTTTTGTTTTCCTTTTCCTGTACTTTCTCTGTATTTCATTATTTAATAATAAACAATATGAATCATTTAAAAAAGTTATGAGTTTTAGGATGATTTTCCTTATTTATTTACGATCATATATTAGTTGCTCACTAGAGTTTCTTATGCCATTTGCCATCCATTTTCACTTTTACTTTAATTGTTATTCTTAATTATTGGTAAAAAAAAATCTTGCATATTATGCTATTGGTTGAAGAGAGAATTACTACAGACTAGGCTTTGAGATATTTCACATTTTTTGAGGGTAGTTAATATGTTCCTTCATGCTATATGTTGGAAGGCCAGTTGATATTGAAGAGTTAAACGATTCCATAGTAACATGTAGTTCCAATAAATTTTGTTTTAATCTAAACTTCTAATATTTGGACAATGTCTGATCTTTCTTTGGAAATTCACTAAATACATTTTTCTCTTTCATTTCTTCATCATCCTTTCCCTTAATTACAAGATTGTTCATTTATTTCAAGTAGCCTTGCTTTCTTTCTCCAAAGCCATTTTATCATGGATATGAATTGCCTGATTTGGGCCTTTGCCTAGCTTTCCTTTCAGATAATAATGGACTTAAATTCCTTTAAAACTCAGTCTGGGTAGATTTCCTAAAAAAAAAAAATTTCTTTGTTTTATTTAAGACATAGTTGGGCTATTACACTAAGTTATAATTCTCTGTCCATTGAAGTTCTTAGGAAGCCATTCAAATCTCCTGATACCAATTTGTGACATGAATATTAAATAGTTGGCTTGGTAAGAAAATAACAGCTGGCTTGTTATTTTTATTATTTATAATGGAAAGATTAGTTGGGCTGTTTGCAAAACTCAAGTGAAACGACAGTTCCTTCATGATCCAGAGAGAGAGGAATATCGGCTTTTCTTGTTGACTTCTATTTCTGCAGCAATCTAAGATTTCATCTTCTTTTTCACTAGTTTCTGCCCATTGCAAATATTGCTACAATGCACTGGTAGCTCCGTGTCAAAATGTTTATCAAGTAGACAATATAGATGAAAATACACAAATACACCAGCCTGGAAATGAAAGACTTGGAAGAATTAAAGACAGATGACACCCGCAGACACACACAAAAACCCCCAAAGTGGTGAGATCCTCCGAATTCAGCCACTGAACTCGGTTGTTGCATGCGTGTGTGCAATGCATACCAAATGCGCGCTTTGTGCGCATGCAGTGTGCACCAAATGCACACTTTGGGTGCATGCATCCCACAGGCGCTACCACGCAGTGTGGAAAAAGGAGGCTTAAGAAGGTAAGTAGAGCAGTGAGGAGGGGGGAACAGCTGGGTTGCACGATTTAGATTCACTAGAAAGCAGGATTTCCTGCTTTGTAGCGAATCTAAATTGTGCGGCACAGCTGATTGTTGGAAATACCAGTTTGGATGAACCACTAGCATTTTTTTACTACTGGTTCACCCGAACCGGTAGATTTTATTACTACCAGTTTGCCTGAACTGGTGCAGACCGGTAGCATTTCACCCCTGCCCCCAAACAGTAAGTCAATATGCAAGACTTTCAAAAAATATTTTCTTACAATATGTAAAAAACAAGGGGAAAAAATCTGAATTTTGCTAAGGCTGAAATGGCAAAATTGACTACTTTGATTTAAAAAAAGAATATAAGTACTTTAGTTTCCACATGGAGACCGCTTCTGAACTTCGTGCTTAAAGTGGAAAAGAATGAAACTTTGATTTTGGGTTTTACCAAGTAAATTGATAAATCTTTATAGAAATGGCTTGTTCATATTATTATGAAAAAGCAAAAAGTTGTGATTTCGTGGTAATGACTTATTTTACTGCGAGAGAGTCAGAAGTCAATGCTTCTTTTTCTTTTCCTTTCTTCCTTCCTTCTTCATTTTTGTTCCCCCCTCCACCCTGTTTGCCTGTTTACTTTTGTATTTTGTATCTTATAATATTTTATAACTCAATAAAAATGTTGAGCCAGAAAAAACAAGAAAAAAAATCAAAAAAAATCAAGGAACTGATGAGTCCACTAATGGGAGAAGATGGCAAGGAGGTGACAGGTAGCAGAAAGAAAGTGAAGCTGCTTAATTAATTTTTGTTTTGTTTTGTTTTGCATTTGTGCACAGAAGGAAACCTAACAAAAGCGGTGCCATCACAACAATAGAAATACAAGTCAAAATAGGCAAGAAAAGGATACTGCAATATCTATCCACTCAAGATGAGTTCAAATCACCAGGACTCGGTTGATTACATCCCAGGGTTCTGAAGGCGTTGGCAGACATGATCTTGGAACCACTGAACCATAATTTTCAAAGATCCTGGAGCATGAAATTACTACCAGGAGACTGGAAAAGAGTTGATATGGTTCTAATATTCAAAAAGGGGGGAAACTTGGATCCAGGAAACTTCAAGTAATCCTTGACTTACAACCACAACTGAGCCCAAAATCATTTTTGCTAAACAAGACAGTTGTTAAATGAGTTGTACCCCATTTTATGATCTTTATTGCTGTAGTCGCTAAGCAGTTCTTTAGTGAGTCATGCCGTTATTGAGCAAATTTACACCTAGTTTGGTTCAGTTTAATTTTGGGAGAGTTACTTTGTTAACAGAAGGAGTCCTGTAACTCCTTCTTCTTCCTTTCTTCTTCTTTAATGGCCAAGTGTGATTAGACACACAAGGCATTTGTCTTTGGTGCATACGCTCTCAGTGTACATAAAAAGACAAGATACATTCTCAAGAATCATACTTAATGATAGTCATAGGGTACAAATAAACAATCGAATCATACTAGGAAACAATCAAACATACTAGGAAACTATTTGCAGTATATAGTATAATGTAACCTCTTGCAAATCAGGATTTCAAAAGGAGTTTCAATCTTTAATTTAGAACTCTTTGCAGCTTTTGACCAATGGTAATATAAACATAGAGCTAGTTTAGTGCAGGGGTTAAGGCCATTAGTGGGTTTCTACCGGTTCGCCCCAGTTCGGGCAAATCAGTAGCGACTGGCGGGAGGCTCCGCCTACCCACCTGGACTCATCATGGACGCTCTGCACATACGCAGAAGGTTCTGTGCAAGCACAGAAGCGCCACATGCGAGCGTACGCACACATGCACTCACAGTTCCGAACTGGTAGCGAAGGTAAGTGAAAACCACTACTGGTTAAGGCCCTAGGTCCTAGAAACTGGGAGACCATGAGTTCTAGTTCCGTCTTGGGCTCAAAGCCAGCTTGGTGAGCTTTGGCTAGTTATTTTCTCTAAACCCTAGGAAGTAGGCAATGGTAAACCACTTCCGAAAAACCTTGCCAAGAAAATTGCAAGGATTTGTCCAGGCAGTTTCCAAGAGTCAGGAATGAATGAATGGAAGGGGTGGGGGATATTTTTCAGGGAAAAAATTTAGAAAGTCGGGGGGCAGGGTAGGATTTTGTCTCTTATGAAGTGATAACTTTTGTGCTTTTTCAATGTTTAACTGCCCTTTGCTTGGCTAAAGGCAATTCTTTTCTATGGGGGAAATTCTGAAGAAAGGGGGGAAAAGGAGACAAAATGTCCTTTGGGCTAGCTATAAGACATTTTGAAAGTGTTTCTATGGGTTTATTGGATTTTGTTCTCTTTGAACACACAATACAATTCTCTCAGGAACAATTGAGGTAAATGTTACCTTTTCTTTGTAGCCTTTTGTCCTTGCACAGTCAAATCCTGAGATTTAAAGAAAATGCTGTTTATAGTCTTTCAAACAATTTAAGTGAACAAGAAGCTGGTTCCCGTAATCTGTCTCTTTTGAATGTTTTCTCATGCAGCGTTCAAAATACACACAGTACATTTCTTTTAATCCTTCATATGAGCCAGTTTTTGTTTTGCAAACATATTAGCCACTTATGGATTTATTGAGAGCCAAGTTCATTGTAAGTAACTTTAGTTGTTATAGAGTTCACAATTTTTTCTGATGTTTTGCCTTGGGCTTCTGCACAGGTTCAGAAGTGGGGATGGTTTTGCGATGTTTGTACTCTATGTGCGATTTGAAGTTGTCTAGTTCAAGTAAGGATGGCACCATTCAACCTTCAACCACAACCATCAATCAATTGATACTTCCCAAGAAACTTGCAATGACCAGCCAATCCTTCTCCCCCAAATTTAAATTCCACACAGATTATAATCCTAATTGTGAACCCTTTTGCTCTTTTGTAACACAAGGTAAAATATCTGCAAAATGTGTGATTACTGCTTTGTTATTCATCTCCTTAATGCTAGCGAACTGCAGCTAAGTGTTTATATATTGGCTGCTGTCTCCTCATTCAAGGCAAAATTTAAATTATGTATTGACAAACCAACTGAATGTATTTTGCTGAAATACCAAAAAATGCTGAATATATTTTCATATGTCTTTGCGTCGAGCCGTACTGTAAATAGACTTTAATTTTTCACAAATATAAATTTTCAAATTGTCTCACTATTCCCTTAAGATGTATTACGTGTAATGTTACTGTATACTGGAGATGTGTTTCATGAAAGAGAGCGCAGATATGCTTTAAATAAATTAAGTAAGAATAAAACCTTCCTATAAACTAAATTTTGTTAGTTGCAAAGTCGTGTCCGACCCATCGCGATCCCATGGACAACATTCCTCCAGGCCTTTCTGTCCTCTACCATCCCCTGGAGACTATTTAAGCTCACACCGACTGCTTCAGTGACTCCATCCAGCCACCTCGTTCTCTGTCGTACCCTTCTTCTTTTGCCCTCAATCGTTCCCAGCATTAGGCTCTTCTCCAGTGAGTCCTTCCTTCTCATTAAGTGGCCAAAGTATTTCAAACTAAATTTTAGTTTTCACCAAAATGTTAAACTTGGGATGTATTTCTGATAAGCCAGACATAAGCCTTAGGAGAAGTCAATGTTTTAAATCTTAATTTTGCCTTTGCTGAAAGCAAGAATAGGAGAATATTTTAATGAGTAGATAAATACTTTGTTGGAAAGATAACAATTCCCAACATAGAGAAACAACAATATTGGGCAATTGTTGAATCACACCCAATTGTTGCACAACTCTAATTTCCCTGAATGGAATTAAATAAATTATGATTAGGGTTACTGGCAATAGTCTAATGTTTATGTTCGTAGAATCTAATTGCATGCAATTTGAAGAATTTGAAATTTGAGAAATAGGAGGATCTATTGCAGTACCGTGTTTTGTCGAAAATACAACTGGATCTTATTTTCTTTTGACCCCCGAAAAAATGGCTAAGCCTTCTTTTCAAGGGGTGTCTTAATTTTCCTCCCATGCTCCTTGCATGGCCACCGGGCCGGTTCTTTCATGGCTGTGTTGGAAGAAATCTCCTTCTAGGTTCTGCTCCAAGTGGGGAAAAAGACACTGGAAACATGGAGACTGCTTGGAAAGAAGGTTTAATGGTGGACAGGATCACATGGCTTGAGTTCCTGAACAGAAAAGGGCAGATACAGCGAGTTTTTCGAGTTTTATGCTCTCTCTGGCTTTGAACTTCCTGGGGCCCAGAAAGAGTACCCTGATTGGTTGTCAGATTCCTAGGGGGTGGGGGTCTTAGCTAGCCTTGCTGGCTGATGTAATCTTCCCAGGTGCCATATGGTGAGTTTCTGCTGCTATTGTGTAGAGGGCTAATCCTATCTTTGTTGGATCTTTGGCAATTCCTACTATGGCTCTGCCTGAAGGAGGTAGATCTTTGTTATGTAGAATAGACTGGCCCAAGCCTTAATGGCCCATTGACAAAGGGTGGGGGCAGGAAGATGGGAGCTGCTTCAAAACATGCTTATCCATTTCTCATCCAGGGAAATATAATATTCTGCCTTTTTCATATTTCCTAAAATATTTCACTCTTCCAGGAAAGGGGTGGGTGCTAACTTCCTACAGCTGAAAAGAGCAATCCACTTGCCCAACACACCAGGCCTGGCCACTGGGCCACTTCTTTCATGGCCGAAAAGAGCGAGCGACGCAACTCACGTGCCTCACGCACCCTTGCCTACCTGTAATGGTCACTCCAGCTACTGGTAGCCGTCCAACTGAAAAAGCCTACTGTTGTCCACTCCGGCAAGCCTGGCCATGCATATGCTTAAACAGGGCCACATTTTGGGGATAGGGCTTAATTTTAACGCTTGCGCACAAAACAGTGCTGGGCCTTCTTTTTGGAGTAGGTCATGTTTTAGGAGAAACATGGTAGAACTGTTCAGTTAGTGTCTCAGATTTCTTAGAAGCTTAGAAATCACACAACAGTCACAATAGGATATCGACTATGTATAATAATATTGTAATAGTTAATAATGATAATAATAATCAGCAGCAGCAGCAGCATCCTCATCATACAAAGAAAGGTTGCTGGAATTGGATATAGCTAGTTTAATGAAAAGAAGGACTCGGAGTGACATGATAGCAGTGTTCCAATAGCTCAGGGTTTGCCACAAAGAAGATGGAGTCAAGCTATTCTCCAAAGAACCTGAGGGCAGGACAAGAAGCAATGGGTGGAAACTAATCAAAGAGAGGAGCAACTTAGAACTAAGGAGAAATTTCCTGACAGTTAGAACAATTAACCAGTGGAACAACTTGCCTCCAGAAGTTATGAATGCTCCAACACTGGAAGTTTTTAAGAAGAGATTGTACAACCATTTGTCTGAAATGGTGTAGGGTTTCCTGCCTAAGCAAGGAATTGGACTAGAAGACCTCTAAGGTCCCTTCCAACTCTGTTCTATTCTATTCTATTCTATTCTATTCTATTCTATTCTATTCTATTCTATTCTATTCTATTCTATTCTATTCTATTCTATTCTATTCTATTCTATTCATTGTAATACTAATAATTACAGGTAGTTCTCAATTTGTGACCACAATGGAACTCAGCATTTCCATTGCAAAGCAAGGCAGTTGTTAAATGAGTTTTGCCCCTTTTTACAATCTGTTTGGCACAGTTGTTAGGTGGATGACTGTAGGACAGTAAATGAATCTGGCTCCTCCCATTGACTTTGCTTATCAGAAGGGTACAAAAGGTGATCATATGAACCTGGGATAGTGCAACAATCATCAATTCATGCCAAGTGCCCAAATTTTGTTGACATGAACATGGGGATGCAGCAATGGATTTTAAGTGTGAAAAATAGTCATAAGTCAGTTTTTTAAGTGCTATGGTAACTCCAAATGGTCACTCAAGAAATAATTGTAAGCCAAGGACAATCTGTCACAGTGCTGATGATGTTCTGAATCAGGGGTGGGTTCTACTTACCTTTTCTACTGGTTCGTATTGTGCCCGCGCGTGCAGATTGCTTCTGATGATATCCGGCTTAGTGGGTGGAGCCTCCCACTGGTTTTACTACCGGTTCTATAGAACTGGTCCGAACCGGGGGCAACCCACCACTGTTCTGAATCCTGAAACAACTGGAGTACCACTTGAACACCATCGGCATTGACAAAATCACCATCAGTCAATTGCAAAGGGCAGATTTACTTGGAACAGCTTAAATCCTGTGGCAATACTTTAACACCATCAAACAACAGCATCTGCCTATCCCGTATCATATTTGGAATGGATTGAATAGATGGATAAAAATGCCAAATCTAGTCCGAACATTTGGCTGACTATGCGATGTACCATGATTGTTGTGCTTATCTTAACCATTGCCAGGTCTTCTTGTTATCTGCCTGATAATTTCTTTCACGTACTGGCCATTGAAAACTTTGCCTTGCCATGTCTCTTTTTTGTTCTTCATTTGGTCTTTCTTGTAGGACAGTTGTCTCTCCAGTATTCACTAAATTTTCCTGGTATACTGGGCTCAATACATTCACTGTCCTTCAGCTCTTCTTCCAATTCCCTTTTCTTCTTCAAGTTTCTGGTGTACTTGCAACATTCCATGCTCAGCTATTTCCCTTGGTAAATAGAGTCTATCAACATTACTGCGTGGATGAAGGGCATGATTCATTTTCATTGTTATTCTGAAGAACAAAAAAGAGACATGGCTAGTACGTTAAAAAAAAAATCACTGGCAATGGCTAAGAGCAGGAAATTTGAAGAAAGACCGAGGGGCTAATTTTGATTGCACAAGACCAAGACTTAAGAAGATACTAATAAAAATCCAGAACTTGGAAGAGAGCAACAGACTTTAAATGCCACTTCTGGGGGGAAAAAAAGCTGAAAAAACTGGACTCTTTAGTTTTAGAATTAAAACTTGATTTTTAAACTTAGTTTTAAAAGATTGCACAGACTGACTATAAATAATGGCAAGACAAAATAACCACAATGGTGCGTTGGAATATCTGCAAGAAATACCATTTTCCTGTAAAGAAGAAATGGCGGGACCAGAAAATAAAGAAAGTATTAGAAAATGAAAAAACTAAAGTGCTCTGGGACTTTAGAATTCAGAGAGGCACCTGCCAAACAATTGTCAATAAGAAAGACAAAAAAAAGTATGCATAGTGGACTTGACAGTGTCTGGAGACAACAAAATAGGAGAGAGAACTGGACAAAAATCACAAAATACAGAGACCTGCAAACAAAAGGAGAACGACTGGGGCAAAAGAGTTTCAAGTTTCAAGTTTATTAGATTTCTATACCACCCTTCTCCCGAAGGACTCAGGGCGGTGTACAGCCATATTAAAACATATAGATTTATAAAATTTAAAACCAATTAAAATCGAATATAAAATTTGGCCAGCGAATTAAAACATACAAAAGAAAGCAAAGATAGCATTTGTAATAGCCATCTTGCATGCAATCTGAAAACAACTGGAGTACCACTGGAACACCATCAGCATTGACAAAATCACCGTCAATCAATTGCAAAAAGCAGATTTACTTGGAAGACCTTATCAGAACGAGGAGGTAGGATAGGTTGGGAAATTGAAAAATGTGCCTGAAAGAAACTAAATATCCTTAAAGCCATGATCAATTGAACACCACCAACTGAAAATAAAGCCACCACCACTTTTTTGACTTAAAAAGGACATTTCTTCATTTGGAGAAACTAGAAACGGATATCAATTACAACAAGAAGCAATTTTGTACAGTGACTAAAGGCATTGGACTAGAAAGAACACATGTTCTAATTCGTTCAAGGTGACTTTGGACAGCCCCTCTTCTCAAGTCTAAGAAGAAAGCAAAGAAAACTGCATCCATATAAACATCAGTAGTTAAGAGTGACTCAAAGGCATAACATACAGTATGTAGCCATGATGGCAAACCTATGGCACGCCTGCCACAAGTGGCACACATAGCCATATTGGTGGGCATGTGAGCATTGCCCTAGTTCAGCTGCAGTGCGCATGCAGACGCCGGCCAGCTGATTTTCGGGCCTTCCGGGCCCACCGGAAGTCAGGAAACAGGCTGTTTCTGGCTTCTGAAGGGCCTCCGGAGGTTGGGGAAGGCCTGTTTTTCGCTCTCCCCAGGCTCCAGAGGCTTTCTAGGAGGCGGGGCGCATTGCATTATGGATATGGGCACACACGCATGTGACTCCCCCGCGTTCCCCCTGCTTTTGGCACATGATGGCAAAAAGGTTAGCCATCACTGGTATATAGATTGCAAACCGTAATGGGAAATAGGAAAAAATATAGCACCAAAAGCCCTATTGTATGAACCATGGAAATAATAAAAATATCTTATCTAGCAGCAGATATTCCTCTGAGGAAAAAAAGGGAGAAAAAAGCTATATTTTTTCCATTTAAATATCCCTCTTTTCTCTAAACCCTGATATATCACTGCTTAGCATAAATCAATACTTTTATGCCACATGATAAAATAGAGAAGCTACCCTAGAAAATTACTTTATTGATTTTTATTGGAGATAAATTCTATTTTTACATGTCTTTTCATCCTATCTTGGATGTCACAATGAACTCCATCATGTATATTTAGTTTTTTTTTTTATTGTGTGCAAATAATACCAACATGTGAAGGTATATATTTTCTCTTGTAAAAATAGTTCTATTTAATTTTTGCTAAACAAAGCATTGCCAAGAAATACATCTTTATTTTTTGTAGAAAAAAGGAGTTGTAACAAGTTTATTGGAGAAAAGTTAACTGGAAGCTTACAATTATTACTTCTCCAAGGCAAAATAATGCCATAAACCAGCTTAAGTGGAGATTTGGCTTTTAGTTTGGGCTAGGTTTTCTAATAATTTTCCAATATTGCATTTTAAAACTTTTACTCATGTTTCCTGTCCTTCTGAAATACTATTCACACTCAAAATATTACTTCTCATGTAGTGATATCATTCAGGAACATGTGGAAATTGGAAAGTACTTCTTCCAGGCAATCACTTAGTTCTCATTGCTTAATTTATGATCTGGCCGTACCAAATGCCTAAGGGTTATGCTTATATTTAGACTGCTAAATGTTAGAATATAGAACGAAAGAAGTTCACTGTAAGTCAATCAGATGGCTACTTCATACCTGGTCTTTTCCAGTCTTTATGAAACCTTAGTAGGTAGATGAGAGAAGACAATACAAAGCCATCTCTAAAATAGTTGGTTACATTCAGAGGTCCTCAACCTTTCAAAAAGTGAATGAGTCAATCTTTTCAAAAGTTTTCTCAATGCCTTATAATCTGCACAATAATGGCTAACACAGAGAAGATATGTTTACTTACAAAATGGCTGCCATCATGATAGGTTATCTATTGAGTTAGACGTGACTCCTGGTGACTTAAGAAGAAGTTCATGAGATTTTTTTGGCAACATTTTCAGAAGTGTCTTGTCAGTACCTTCTTCCTGAGGTTGCTCAGCTGCCTTTCAGATCTAAAAGAAGACTAAAATCGACACTAATGAGCCATGGTGATGCAGTGGTTAGAGTGCAGTACTGCAAGCTACTTCTGCTGACTGCCAGCTGCCTGTAATTTGGCAGTTCAAATCTCACCAGGCTCAAGGTTGACTCAGCCTTCCATCCTTCCGAGGTGGGTAAAATGAGGACCCATATTGTTGGGGGCAATATGCTGACTCTGTAGACTATTTAGAAAGGGCTGTAAAGCAGTATATAAGCCTAAGTGCTATTGCTATTGCTAATATTTTAGGGTCTAATGCTGTGCCGTGAATCAATAGTCCAGATTGGCTTTCCATCACAATATGGCCAGACATAAAGCAGCTATTTCCCAGAAATAAAAAACAGCTAAAAAACAAGTACCGGTAGTCCTTGACTTACAACCACAATTGGAACCATAATTTTTACTGATAAGCAAGGTGTCAAGGTCCCAACTAATGAACCCAACCAATTGTTAAGTGAGTAGTTCCTGATTTAAAAAATTTTTGGCCTTAGTTGGCCATGGTTGTTAAGTGAATCCAGTTTCTCTCTTTGACTTTGTTTGTTGTAGGCTGTCTGGGAAGGTCACAAATGCCAATCATTCAGACCTTTCCTCTAGGATGCTGCAACCTTTGTAAATATGTGGCGGTTGAAAAAGGCTAAGATAACAATGAAAATAATAGTGACTGATGAATTAAATGAGGGGAAAAACATATTAAGAGAGTTGAAAAGAGAATTGGAGATACAGGAAGATATTCTTGAAAGGGAGATAGAGGCCTGAGTAGAAATTTTGGAAGCTAGGCAGTGGAAGAAGATAGAGGTGGGAGAAATATCTAGATTGAACAGCCAAGAAGTAGTGGTAGATAAACATCCAAGAGAGGAATATGGGAGGCAAGTCAAAAAAAGCATAGCAATTAAAATATTGAAGCGGGCAAGAGACAATGGATAGAAGATTTCTCCTTTTTGTTGTTGTTCTGACTTGCTTTTCTTTTTCTCTCTCTTTCTTTGCTTTGTTTAGGTAGGTGACATGGCTATAAGTTAGGTAGGATAGAAAGAAAATGTTTTTTTAATAAAGGGTGACATGATTAAAAGTTAGAATAAGAGAGAAATAAGAGAAGGGGGAATATTAGTGTATCTACTTTAATATAATAAAATAAAAACAATAACGAGGAAACAAGGAATAACTGGATAATGACAGACTGCAGTTTAATATAAATGTGTATTATTAATAGAAATATATAATTGATTGAATGTAATAACTATGATTAATTCTACTAGCTGTATTAGAATGTATGACACCCAGGTGCCCCACTGTTCACGCATTGATATGTTTGTAAAAAAATAAAAAACTTTTTTAAAAAAAAGAAAGAAAAGAAAAGGGCTAAGTTTTGGTCACATGACTGTGGAAATGCTGTGAAGGTTGTAAATGTGAAGATTGCTCGTATACAACTTTTTTTCAATGACATTATAATTTTGAATGGTGGCTAAAAGAATGGTTGTAATTTGAAGACTACCTGTAACTTGTCTCAGGCTAAAAAATGGGGCACCAGCCTAATAGTATAAAAGCGTTTACTTTTTGCTATGAAAAGTCAAGGCCATGATTATATATCAGAGGTGAGTCACTAAATACAAACCCAAGACAATTGAATCAGAAATCAATTTCTCAGAAAAGAATACTGTTGATGCTAAAATATAAATAGATCTGGAATATAGGAAAGATGCAACGATTATGCCCCAAAACAATAAGCCCTCTTCTTTGATCTAAAGTTCTGTCTCCCAAACAAGTTTTCATAGCTTATCAACAAGAACTACCCACCCCAGAGACTAATTTCTTTCATTCAAGATTACTTGCCTAGAAACTAACTCATTAACTCTTTCTCTTAAGCATATCCATCCTCACAGTTAAGGCACATCTATAGAAATTTGTCCCTATACCGCTAACTTGTTTATCAGATGCTACATGTTGGATATATTCATGCAACATACTTATTTATATTAACCTAAATCATGTTTTATCACCAGTAGTTCAATTTTAACAATATAACTCATAAAGTAATTACACTGATTGTATATATGCTTGATTAGACCATGATGAGATAAGATGCCATCGGATGGTGTGGGGGAAAGAGGGAGGGGGAGAGGGAAGAGAGTAAGGGAAGGGAAGGGTAGGAGGAAGGAAGGAAGGAAGGAAGGAAGGAAGGAAGGAAGGAAGGAAGGAAGGAAGGAAGGAAGGAAATTGTCAGTGAAATCAAGAAAAAGATTGTAATAAATATGATTGAAGGTTATCTGCTCCAGTAGAATGGAGCTGCTCATGACGTATGGAACTAAGTGGGTTGGCTATATTTATTTAGCGTAAAATGTAATTCATGGAAGTATGAATTAGTATCATCTAAGTTGTGAGTGCTCATTAAAGTAGGAATGATAGTTGCCTAATATGTTCTACTGAAGAGTGATAATGGAAAAACCAAACCAGGGGAAAAGCATTCTGAATGAATAGGATCCAAGGGGGAAATTATTATATTAGTGGTATGAATGAATAGGCATGATGGAGATGAGATAGCATGAAAAATGATTGAGCCATTTAGAGATTCAAGAATGAAGGAGTATGATGATTATTTGGTAAATTACTGTTTAGAAGTCTCTTTTTTAAAATATAGTTTAAATGTAAGTCTACTTATATGTACACATAGAAAAATATGATTTGAAAAGCATAATTTGATTATGCTTAATTGAGAACACCAGTGAAGAAAACACCCACGGTAAAGTTCTGAAGTTAGACTATTTTTAAAAAAACTGAGGGAAAAATGAAAGAAAATGAAATAAAAGAACAGCTGCAGGAAGCTTGATAAAGTATAAGAAGATAGACTGTTATCTGAAGAAAATGAATGTAAAGTGTATGTGGAAATTGCCCAGAACAGAATTTAAATTTTCTGTAATAGAAATCACTGAAGCATGTGGAGTTACACTAATGCAAAATAGGAGAAAAGATAGTTTGTAGATTGGTGAAACTATGATATAACTGAAATAACGGATTGTTGGAAGGGACTTTTTAAAAATGGACGTGGGAGTGATAAAAAATATATCACCACAAAAAAGGAACTCATAAATTGTGAGAATGTTGCCAAGGCTCAGGTATTGATGGTGTAAATGTTAAAATATACACATGATTTGCTTATGTAATAACAATAATTTAATACATATGTAAAGATAACAACTGCAAGAGTGAAACTGTACCATTATTATTCATCTTTATAAAGGGAAAGGAAGTGTAAATACTACAGGTAGTCCTTGACTTAATGGCCTGTCAGCTAGTGACTGTTCAAATCAGTGGTAGGTTTCAAAAATTTTTACTACCGGTTCTGTGGGTGTGGCTTGGTGGGTGTGGCATGGCTTGGGAGACATGGCAGGAGAAGGATACTGCAAAATCCCCACTTCCACCCAATCAGTTGGGACTTGGGAGGTAGAGAATAGAAGGGGGCGGGGCCAGTCAGAATTTTTACTACCGGTTCTCCAAACTACTCAAAATTTCCGCTACCGGTTCTCCAGAACTGGTCAGAACCTGCTGAAACCCAGCTCTGGTTCAAATACATCTATCTAGGGACATTTATTAATCAAATCTGAAATTTTGACATTGGGGCCTCGTCATGTCCATATGATCCCATTTCAGATATTCAGTGACCATGCCACATTCCGTATCCCATGGTCATGTGATCACATTTTACAACATTTTTGCCAAAAAAACAGCAGTTATTTTTTTGGTTAAACTGTGCTCATACTTTATTTTTTTGTTTAATGTTTATTCATCAAACAAATATTATCATTGGATCGCTTAATGACCACAGTGTTTAGTTAAGGACCACAGTGATTCACTTAACAACTGCCACATAAAATCAGGTTAGTCATGTGACCATCTCATGTTATGACTGTCACAAGTTACAGCCATGATTATACTACCTGTATAATTTTCTCAAGCATACTTGAAAAAATTGTTTGGCAGAATTCTATTGAAAAGATAGAAGAAGAGAGAAATGTTTGGGGAATGTAGTGTGGCTTTGTGTCAGGCAGAATTAGTAAGTAATTGAGAAATAATGAATGAATATTTAATGTCTGCAGGTCAACTGGCAAACAGAGAAAGGGGCATATAATGGAAGTAAAACATGCATAAAAATAATGGAATGCTTAGTGAACTATTCAACATTGATCAGGAGATAAGAAATGGATGTGTAATGTCTTGGTTCCTTAATGTAAGTAAGTAAGTAAGTAAATGTATAGGAATATATATTACATTAGAGATATAATAATTAGTGACCTGAATCTGCAGGCAACGATGACCCCCAGGTTTTGGGTTAAGAACCTGAATGATTTTCAGAGAACGTTAGATAGATTGAATGATGCAACATGGAGTATGGACTAGAACATAAATGTTTCTAGGACCAAAGTAGTTGTACATGACAGTAGAAAATAGAGGGAATAACTACAAGATGTGCATAAATGGGAAAAAAGATAGAAAAAGACAGATGAATTTATTCTTTTGGTAGAATGTTTACTAACAATGGAAAAGATCAAGAGATTGAAATCCTGACAAAAACAAATAGTCTGTTGTGAGGAACAAATGTTGTTCTAAATAAGTTAAAACACACAACATTTAATAATATGTTTCTGTTCATTTTGTTATATTTATTTATATATTTATATGCCACATTTGTTATTTTTATAAATAACCCAAGGTTGCTAACACAGCTAATATACTTTCCTCCCTCTATTTTCCCCACAACAGCAAACTTGTAGTGTTGGTGATGAAACGTTTGCATACAAATTGCCAAGCTCAGAGCTCAGACCAACAGACCAACAAATTTGTGTGGTGAGTTGGGCTGAGAGAGTGAGTGGCTGAAAGTCATGCAACTGGCTTTCATGGCTAAGGCAGGACTAAAACTCACAGTCTCCCGCTATCTAGCCTGGTGCCTTAACCACTAGAATCTTGCCAGATTAAAGGTATAATCTTCTAACCCCGGGGTGTCAAACTGGTGGCCTGCAGACCAGATGCATCACGCACAGGCCATGTCCTTCCCAACTCCGCAAAGGCAAAAGATAATGCAATATGCCATGTGATGTCATGTGACACGATTGAGTTTGACACCGATGTCTAACCTAATAGATATACCCTGAATACCCACAAAGATTCTAAGGTGTAGCTATCCTGAATCTTTTTCTCCCTCTCCCATCCAGCTCAGGACTGCACAGTCTCTTATTTTCCCTCTTCTCTCTCTGGAATTTGCTGTCTCCTCCTTGGGAAACCATAGTACGCTTGCCATGTCTCCCCCCACTCCTTCTCCAGGTGTGCATTCCATCACACAGAGTGAACTGATCAGGGCAGAGCAATACATACAATTTACATAGACTTCTGTAAAACCTTTGATTCAGTGGTACATGGCAAACTACTTCTAACACTAAAATCCTATGGCATCTCTGGACCCTACATAATTGAATAGAGGCGTTCCTGTAAAACAGACAACAAGTGGTCAAAATAGGGAGTGCCCTATCAAATCCTGCACCTGTTAATAGTGGTGTTCCCCAAGGCAGTGTTCTAGGACCAACACTCTTCATACTATACATAAATGACCTTTGCGATAATATTATAAGCAACTGCGTTCTCTTCACCGATGATGTAAAACTATTTAACAGCACCGACAATGCTGCTACCCTTCAAAAAGACCTTGACTTTGTGTCGGAATGGTCAAACAATTGGCAACTCCAAATCTCAACCAAAAAATGCTATGTCTTACACATTAGGAAAAAGAATCAGAACACAAAATATAAGCTGAGTGGACATAACATTGTAGATGACCCTCACTCTGTCAAGGACCTTGGCGTAACAACCTCGCCAAAAAGGCATTAAGAGTTGTAAACCTAATCTTGCGTAGCTTCTTCTCTGGTAATATTGCACTACTAACCAGAGCATACAAAACATTTGCGAGACCAATTCTCGAATACAGCTCATCTGGCTGGAACCCACACTGCATATCAGACATTAATACAATTGAGTGTGTCCAGAAATATTTCACAAGAAGAGTCCTCCACTCCTCTGCTCACAACAAAATACCTTATGCCACCAGACTTGAAATTCTAGGCTTGGAAAACTTAGAACTACACGCCTTCAGTATGACCTAAGCCTGGCTCATAAAATTATCTGCTACAATGTCCTACCTGTCAATAACTACTACAGCTTCAACCCCAACAATACACGAGCACATAATAGATACAAACTTAAAGTGAACTGCTCCAAAATCGATTGCAGAAAATATGATTTCAGCAACAAAGTGGTCAATGCCTGGACTGCACTACCTGTCTCTGTGGTTTCATCCCAAACCCCCCCAAATTTTAACCTAAAACTGTCTTCTGTTGATCTCACCCCATTCCTAAGAGGTCTGTAAGGGGCATGCATAAGAGTACCAGAGTGCCTACCATCCCTATCCTAATGTTTCCTCTATTTGTATCTATTTTATGTATTCAATTCATGCTTATACTTATATATATTATCTAATACATACTTGACAAATAAATAAATAAAATGAACATTCCCACAAGGTGGAGGAGCGGGGGCGGGGAGAGAAGAGTTATAAGATTAGCCCTTTTATCCAGCTTGCTCATGAGTTGAATTCTAGAAATCTTCCTCACTAATTGGCTGAAAGAAATAGCAAGAAGTAGAAGAAAGCTGAAATAAAATTGTAAGCACAATTGCAGTCATATGATCACTTTGCATAAAGATCAAGTTGCCAGGACCAATTTTAGTCACTAAACAAGGACTGCCTTATATTTCCTTTTCTCCTATCTCAGGCCACTAATTTATTGATCTTCTTAAATCTAACTCCATTTTTATACATTGCATACCATTGCTCACCTTAAAAGAGAAAGCATATTGAAGATGGATGGATGGATAAAGGATGATGTGTGGGTGGATGGATTGAATGGATGGTGTATCTTATGCTAAGCATTATTATATGCACGTTTACACCTCCTTACAAAATGATGACAAGTAATAGGCTTTTCTGAATGCCATTTGCCTAATGACAGATAGTTTCAAAAGATTATTCTTTCCATGATACCTTTTAATTTTTTTCCTCTCAAACTTGGAATACCTTTTTACTTTCTATGCCACCTACACGCAGTATTTTCCTACCAAAATATCATATTACTAAAACCTGCAATGGAGACATTTCCAAAATTGCTTTCAGTTTTAAACCCACTAAATCTTAGTCCATTAAATCATCCTCACTCAAAACCCAAAAACATGATTAAGACAGTAGTTTTTTATTACATGCATTTCAGTGTGGCTTTACTGTACCTATGAGACCAACTTTTATGGAGATCAGAAAGGTATATTTTGGGATTGAGTGGGAGACATCTCAAGCACTCATAATGTCAGGAGTTTGAGGATAGACGGATATTGCTATAGATGATATAGCTATAGATATGCAGATGGGAGCTGATATTTTTAAAGAGTAAAATTAAATAAGGTCTGACATAAAATCCTGAAGATACATGGTTTGGCAAGAGTTCTAGTTCTGAAGTAATGCCTAAAAATTATGGTGAATTCCAAGATGAATATGAGGTATAAATTAGCAATGCAATGATATGGGGAGAAAGAGAGACAGAGAGAGATTAGTATAGTTTTTGAATCTTGGGAATGACTAACACCACTTTATGCAGTTTATTTCTATGATATATACTACAATACATACTGTAGTATGAAGTTTGATGTCACCAAATTCTGAAACCTATAATTTAATAAAGGAAGTTCATACTGCAGAATAGAAACCAACAGAGAAGGGGGTTAGGCATGCTACAGGAAACTCAAAGATTGGTACAAATATAATAAGGGGAAAAAAATCTAATAGAATAATAAAGAACAGATCAGCAATCAACTAGATTGCATTGATTGATGATGAGTATTGGAAAGATGGACTATAGTATTATTGAAGAAGCTGACTGATGTGAAGGAATCTCAGTATCTGAATATTAATAAACATTTTAAACACATAATTAGCAAACTCTTGAAGCCAGTCAGTACATAAGAATATTCTATTTGTGGTTAGATTTCAAGAGGAAGTTGCTCAGAGTAATTAGAACTAGTTAGTTATCACCTACCATCTGCATACTGTTTCCTTTATAGTGAGGTTTTGCTGAATATGACCTTGTATCTGGCTTGGCCAACCCATAATGACGTGTTTGAAGACTGAAGTACTCTAGTGTCCTGAGTTGAGTCATTTTGAGAAGAGAGAAAAACTTGTAAGTCACAAATGGGAGTTCCCTCTTAACAGATACCAGCCTGCAGTTAAGCTTCAGGTTATTCGCATTCTCTAAGAACACTTCCCTTTCCCATACCAAGTTCTTGCTAGTGTTGAATGTTTATTGAACTTACTTGGTCTTTCTGTCTGACCAAACACCTAACATGGTTTTCCCCTTTTGTTCTGTTTTTTCTTGATAGCTCTTTCTTGCTTATTGTTGTGTATGTCTTACAGACAGTCCTCGGGTTATCTAAGTTGCTTAGCGACTATTTAAAGTTACGAAGGACTTCCCTAGAGTACTTACCACCCAGTTTCAAAGTTCTGATGGCCAATCCCCCACCCCCCTCCTTCTCCCATACGGTCACATTTTGGATGCTTCGCAATCAGCCCACATTTATGGCTGTTTGTAGCATCCCACAATCACATGACCAAACAATTTAGATTTATTATTATTTTTTACCAGATGCCTATTGGGTATAGTGGGCTCACTCATATTCACTTAACAACCATCTCCAAAAAGATTGCAAAATCAGGCGCAGATATATGATAAACTGCTTAATGACTGCAACAACTTACTATCATAATTCCAGGCTCAGTTATAGTTGTAAATTGAGGACTACCTGTATTCAATAGTCTGTTTCCCAGAATTGTAATCTTCCTTTTTATTTTTGCAGCCCCTTCTCTCTCAGGTGGTATTTGATATTTCAATTTGGTTTTTGTTGCTATCCTGAAGTCCAGCCTCCTCTGCTGCTACTGTATACTAAAGCATAGCATAGTGAGAATTCTGCAGAAACAAATTCATTTGGAACATTTCAATTTGTGAAGTGATGTTACATTAGCATTTGATTTCTCTCTGATAGTAAATTCACTCTCCAGTTAAAAACTTTACTTTGTTAGTCAGAAAAGGATTTCTCTAGGGGAAATCATATACATTAGTTAGAAGAGAAAGGAAAGGGAGAAAAGAGAGAGCGAAAGAGACACTCCGTTCTCCTCAGTGTATTAACATTGTTAATTATAAATTAAATTAACATATAATTTATTTACATCTTGCTGTGGCTAACCTACAATAAAGAGTCACAAGAGAGTAAGGACCAAAATATTATAAACTTTTCTAAAATAAATTACAAACTACTGGGTGAGGTTTAAGATATCCAGATCCACATTTAAGATTGGTTTTAGAAACAAGAGAGTTGAGACAGGAAATATAATAATATTCTGTGGTACAGTTTCTGTTTTAAGACAACTTCTCCATAACTATGGTGAAATGAGATTGTAATTTCTCCACATGCATGTTGACATGAAATCCAAAAATTAGGAATTTATCCTAATTATCTTCCAAGTAAGAATATAGAACATAGAATAATAAGGTTGGGAGCTCCATGGTCTTCTAGTCCAACCTCCTGCCCATGGCAGGAGATCCTATAACATTCCCAACAGATGACTGTCTAATCTCTTCTGGAAAACCTCCAGGAATGGACCCCTCACAACTTCCAGAGGCAAACACTGTTTAATTGTTCTCACTTTTGGGATAGTTGTCCTTAGTTCTAGGTTCTAGGTTCGCTCTTCAAAAATCTTCCACCCATTACTTCTTGTTCTGTCCTCAGGTGCCTTGGAGAATAAATTGACTTCCTCTTCCCTGTGACAGCTTCATAAGTACTGGAAGACTGCCATCATATCACCTCTGGTCCTTCTCTTTGTTAGACCAGATGTAATTAGTCCCCTCAGTCTTTCATCATAACCTCCAGACCTTTTATCATTTTTGTTGCTCTTCTCTGCAATCTTTCTACAGTTTCAGCATCTTATTATATCATGGTGACTGGAATTGCATCCAATAGCTATAATAAGCTATGTATTTGTTTGAAAATCATGGCAAGACACCAGGATTTAATAGTGGAAAATCTAGGCCCAAGAGAAAGCCAACTCAGCACTCCTTCTTCCTATGTCTAGATGTTGCATATGGAACCAGGGCATCGATAAGCCCCAGAATTGTCCTTCAGTGGATGTCATGGAATCCCTAACCATCTGTCTCTGATGCTTTAATTTTAAAAAATGCCTCTGCCTGGAATATCAGGTTTTCCAAGGATTATTATTATTTTTAACCATTTAGTCATATCCAGCTCTTGGTGACGTAATAGCACTTAGACTTATATATCGCTTCATGGTGCTTTACAGCCAGGGATGAAATACTACCCATTCAGACCGGTTCAGCCGAACCGGTAGTGATGGCGGTGGGTGGTTTGGAGAACCAGTAGCGATGGTAGCGTGAGGCTCCGCCCACCCGCCCGGTCGTCATTACTTCCTGGATTTAACTAGGAAGTAACCTATTTTTTACCCTCTGAGCATGTGCAGAAGGGTTTGCGCATGCGCAGAGGGTCCACGTGCGCATGTGATGCGTGTGTGCATGGCGCATGCACTTCTGAACTGGTAGGGAAAGTAAGTAGATTTCACCCCTGTTTATAGCCATCTCTAAGCCATCAGCATATTTTCCCCAACTGTTTGGGTTCTCATTTTACTGACCTCGGAAGGATGGAAGGATGAGTCAACCTTGAACCTGGTGAAATTTGAACTGCTAAATTGGCAAATGTTCTCCATGCTATCCTGTCAGGCACAATTCTTCCAACTATTCTATGTTCAACTTTGTATCAGATTTGATGTTATCAAGCCTGCATATGCTTTTCTTGTCCCTTCTTCTTTGTCCACTAACCATTCTTAGCATCATTGCCTTCGCCAATAAATTTACTTGCATAATGGGGAATTGCCAGCTAGGCTGGAGGGTCAAGCCAGGGCCTAGCTTTGAGTCACTGGACAGCTGCAAACGTGACCTCCCCTCAAATCCATAAAGCCTTATCTGGTCATTCCCAGAGGAAGACAAGCAGTCCAGTGAGATTCTTATAACATAGGTGATAAAACAATAACTTTACAACCTAAGATTATTTGTGAGTGATTCAGATTACTTGCACATGACAGATATATATTTCCAAGGACCTCTATGATAGATAATGGCTTTATTTGGAAGTGTGTCCATTTGTTGAGAAAGGAGAAACGTGAATAGGAATCATAGGGAGAAACATGTGGGCAGGTAATGTTAGTGTCCTGGTAAATCAAAGTGATATTTATGTGTTTTATTTATTCACTTGCTTGCTTACTGGAGTTTAAATCTCCCACAATTCAGATGGAATTTGGGTGGCTGTATTATCTCTTTTTTTTTCCAGTAAGAAGTTTAAAAGAAGAACACAGTTTTTGTAACAATAGAAAAGTTAGCAATAGCGAAGAAAGTGGAAATAAGAAATGTGGTTATTAAGAAACAGTGAACCTTCAAATACAGCAGCAACCCAAATTGGGAGGGCTCCCAAAATTATTGTATCCCCTCCCACGGCTGCCGTAAGAAGCCAAATATTTATGGTTTTCTAAAGCTCATTTAAATTCTTGATGTAAGCCATTCTGTGTAAGGCAATTCCTGCTCAGTAGCCTCATTCATTCATTCATTCATTCATTCATTCTTTCATTCATTCATTCATTCACTCATAAATTCATCTCAGTGGTTTTTATTCTATTTATTTATTTGTTTGTTTGTTTATTGATGTATTTGCTTGCTTGCTTGCTTACTTATTTACTCCTAACATTGGCCAAGTGTGATTGGACACACAAGGAATGAATGTATCTTTTCTTTTATGTACACTGAGACCATAGGCACCAAGACAAATTCCTTGTGTGTAATCACACTTGGCCAATAAAATTTTTTATTCTATTCTATTACACCTAACATAGCTAATTTTTATCCAAAGAAGTAAGTTTTGGGCTATGACATTATTCCCTTTAGAGATGAAAAAAAAATGGAAAAGATTTTAAATAGGACGTACATTAAATTAACCGTTTTTCTTCATTTCAGCAAGCCATTAGCTGGAGGGAGGAGGTGCCATTGGGAAAATACTGAATGGTGATGCAGAAAATTATTTACCGGTATGTCCTATTGCCTAGATTCAACTCCTGCCAGCCTAGCAGTTCAAAAGCATGCAAATATGAACAGATTAATAAGTATCACTTTAGTAGGAAAGCACCAGCCCTTAAAGTCAGCTATGACTAATAGAGTAAAATCTGCATGGAGTCCTTTTTATTGCCTATCCTAATAGAGATTCCATAATCACTAAACTTTGAAACCATTTTAGAAGAGTTATGTATATGGAATGAGAACATGTCTCGCAACCACAACATTTTGCCTAGCCATCAGAACCAGCTGGGGAATTCTGGGAATTGAAGTTCACCTGTCTTAAAGTTGCCAAGGTTGAGAAACTTTGCATCAGTTCTTGGGCCTGTATTTCAAACATAGCATAGTTTCATTGATTTGTATAAGCATTCTAAACATTCCTTTCTTTCATCTACCTTTTTCTCTTGTCTAACCTCTCTACGTTGTTTGAATTGTTTGTTTATAATTTGACTATTAGCTTCCTCTTTTCAAAATTAAGTTTTGAACTAGTCCAGCTGGATCTGGATATTTTTGTTCATTCTTCAGAAAAGAAGCTTTGTCAGTGCAATCTCCACAAGACTTCCTGTGATAGATTTTGTCATTTTTGAGGTGAAATGCTGGATACAAAGCAAGCAATTTTGAGTTACAGACGACCTCTCAGTTATGATCAGTGTCATCCAGAAACTCCTTGCATTATTTTTGAAATGGTACAGTGATAAATATCCATATGCTAAGCTTTTCAAATTCTCAGTTCATAATGGAATAAGGCTCATATTGGAAGTACTGTAAAACATATTCTTTAAAAAAATGCATTTGAAAAGTAGGAAATATTCATCCATTTTTCAGATAAAAAAATCTTTCACCAAGGCTTTTATACCCTTTTTAACTGTAGGGCTCAAATATATGCATGTCACACATAGCACTTCTTCTTATACAGCTAATCCCTGAGTTACGAGCATTCATTTAATGCCCGTTCGAAGTTATGAGTTAAGCGCCCCCTAGTGTTTATGAGGAACTCCAAAAATTACAAATGTTACAGTACTACGGCAGTTCTTCACCCTTACGAATGACTAAAGAGGTCTGCGCCATTCACCCTATTCCCCCCATCCCCACTCCCCACAACTGCTACCTCTCCCATCCTGCCAAGGTGGACTCACTTACTTTACAAGATCTGTCTCCTCTCTCCTGCAGTTTCTCCTGATGGAAGCTCCGAGGTGCAGTAATATTGCATGAATTCAGGCACCCATCCTCTTTGGCAGAGACTGGGTGCCTGAACTCTCACAAGATCACAGGCCCCAGAAACTTTCATTCTTGGTGTGAAAAATGTTTGCAGTGCCTGCCTCCTACTCCTCCCTCCACAATTCCTTTCTGCCACCCCCGAGAGACTTTTTGCCCAGACGGAGACCTGATGGAGAGTGGAAGCTTCATCTGTGTGCAAATGGGTCCTTTGAAAATGGAAGGGTTCACTCTGTTTTGAAACATCTCTTGGGAACCTATGAGGCCATTGAAAACAGAGGGATTCTCTCAATTTTGAAATGCCCCATAGGCGCCTATGAGGCCTTTGAAAATGGAGGAATTCACTCTGTTTTGAAACACCCCATAGGACCCTATGAGGCCTTTGAAAATGGAGCAAATCCTTCCATTTTCAAAGGCCTCATAGGTGCTTTTGGGATGTTTCAAGATGGAGTGAATCCCTCTGTTTTCAAAGGCCCCATTTGCAGCAGATGAAGCTTCCATTCTCCATCAGGTCTCCATGTGGGTGAAAAGTGTCCCAGTGGTGGTGGAAAGGAATTGGGGTAGAGGGGGAGGAGTAGGAGACAGGCACACAAACACTTTTCATGCCCAGGAGCTTCCATCGACTCTCCCTCAAAGGGAAAGGCAGACAGGAGACAGATCTTTGCAAGGTAAGTGAATCCGGTGCAGCAGGGAGGAAGAAGCATGAGGTATCTTAGTGGGTTGGGGAGGCCTTGGAGGCCTGTTCCACCACTAGCTTCTCCCAGCATGGCCTTCCCCACCCTGAGATACCTCATATGCACTTAACGAACCATACATTCAGCCACGCATTAAATTAGCGAATGCGTGGGCAAAAGCAGGGAGTGATCTCATTCAAGGTATGAGATTCACTCCCACAAATACTCGAGGTACGAATGGAATGGGTTGGCTCCATTTCATTCGTAATTCAAGGACTACCTGTACACAAATATGCATATATTGAATAGATATTGCATATATTGCATATATTGAATAGAAGTTTATTCCACTAAAACCAAGGAAAACACAAAAGCCTATTCTGTCAAGGTAATTGATTTTGTTAGCTTTAAAAAAAAATTATTTTCAAGGCTACATCTGATTTTATTTTTACTTTGTAGGAAATTGTAAATCTGCTCCTACAAATACATTCACTCAAGTATGCTGTATTAATTTAAGATGATTCAATTCTAAGTGCTTGAAAAATGACCCTTCAAGGAAATTAAATGAGGAGGAACGCTATGGGTAAACTGCCCATTTTGTTTATATTTAATTGCTAATCATGCCAAGCCCAGTATATTTTTGCGCTAATTAATTAAATCTAAAGTTTTCCATATCATCCCAGCAGAGTTGGATAGCTGAAAAGGTGTTTTCCAGTGTCTTGCTTTGTTAAACACTTACCTATAGATCAGTGGGTGGGTTTCAGCAGGTTCTGACCAGTTCTGGAGAACCAGTAGCGGAAATTTTGAGTATTTCAGAGAACCGGTAATAAAAATTCTGACTGGCCCCGCCCTTATCTATTCTCTGCCTCCCAAGTCCCAACTGATTGGGAGGAAAAGGGGATTTTGCAGTAACCATCCCCTGGATTGGGGATGGAACAGAGATTTTACAGTATCCTTCCCCTGCCATGCCCACCAAGCCACGCCCACCAAGCCACACCCACAGAACCGCTGGTAAAAAATTTGAAACCCACCACTGCTATAGATTAAGATTAATTTTATGACTGGAAACAGTTTGATCTTAACTTCAGCAGGAACACATCCAAACACTCATGCAGGCAATTAAAATGACGTTGTAATTGTGACTTAAGAAGTTGTTAGACCCATCATGACTCCATGGACAATGTTCCTCCAGGCCTTTCTGTCCGCTACCATCCCCCATAGCCCATTTAAGCTCAAATGTAAGCTCACACTAACTGCTTCAGTGACTCCATCAGCCCCATCTCTGCTGTCCCTTTGCCCTCAATCATTCCCAGCATTGGGCTCTTCTCCAGTGAGTCCTTCCTTCTCATTAGGTGGCCAAAGTATTTGAGTTTCATCTTCAGGATCTGGCCTTCTAAAGAGCAGTCAGGGTAAAATGACTACTGAGGCCAACTTGGACAAAACTGTAATTTGTTTGGCCAGAACGTATGTGTATGTTTATTTTATGTCATAAGTATTTTTTTTAAATGCCCCATTGCTGAGAACAAGAGCAATGTATGAAATTCTAAACCCTTACTGAGAATTAGTCTGAAAAAAAGCATTTTGTTCCTACATACATCTTCTTCTTCTTCTTGTTGTGCCATATCCATCATCGGACGTTGGCGATCATGTTGGCAATCCTATTTTTGTCAACAGCCGTATGAAAAAGTGCTGCTGAGTTTGTCCAAGCTAGTCCCTTAGATTCTGAAGCCATGATGTTCTTTTTCTGCCTGGACCCCGTTTGCCTTCCCTGGAGGATTAAGTGAAAGATGCCGTATTTTTCTGGGTGTCGCATCACGTCCAAAATATACTAACTTTTGCTTTTTAATGGCTTTGATTATTTCCCTTTGCTTTCCCAGGCAGCTTATCACCTCCTCATTTGTGATTTTGTTAACCCAGCTTATACATAACAGTCATCTGTAAATCCACATTTCAAATGCTTCTAGTTTCTTCAAGTGGTTTTCTGTCAGAGACCAACTCTCTACTCCATAGAGCAGGATAGAAAAGATGTAACATCTGACAAGCTTGATTTTCAATTTTAGCTTATGTTGTGACTGCAGAAGACCTTTTTCATTTTGAAGAATGCATACATACATCTAACTGTGTTAAATCAAAGTTAAAATACATTTTAATAGGGCAAATCTTGTTTGGGGCTTTGGGGAAGTTAGTCCAAGTAAGCAGAATAATTTTAGTCCATAGTAAGTACATTCTCTGGAATACTGTACTCCATTTATATTCTATCAGTCTCCACAAGAAGCTCAAGTTATGATATTTGGTTCTTTGCCACCTTGCTGATTTTATTCTCACAATACAGGTAGTCCTCAACTTACAACAGTTCATTTGAAGTTACAACAGCACTGAAAAAAAAGATTTACAACCATTTTTCACGCTGATGACCATTGCAGCATTCCTATGGTCATATGATCAAATTTTAGAGACTTGGCATCAGTGGTAGGTTGCCCCCGGTTCGGACTGGTTCGCAAGAACCGGTAGTAAAACCGGCGGGAGGCTCCGCCCACTGACCTGGATGTCATCAGAAATGATCTGCGCATGCGCAGAAGCTTCTGCACATGCATAGAAGGGTGCGTGCAAGCATAGCAAGCACACGCGTGCGGGCACGATGTGAACCGGTAGTAAAGGTAAGTAGAACCCACTCCTGCTTGGCATCTGACTCATTTGATGATTGCAATGTCCTAAAATCATGTGATCACTTTTTGCGCCCTTCTGACAAGCAAAGTCAATGGGGAAGCCAGATTGATTTAATAACCGTGTTACTAACTTAACAATTTAGCAGTGATTTACTTAACAATTGTGGCAAGAAAGGGAGTAAGCCTCACTTAGCAATGGAAATTTTGGGCTCAATTGTAGTTGAGAACTACCTGAACTCCTATCAGGTGCATTGTTCAGAGAAATAATGATGGGCCCCAAATCACTGAATGTTCTTCACATCTGAATGGAAATAAAACCAGGTTAAACCAGATGTTAGACTACCTTTGAGATAGTCCAGGCAAGAAACACAACCATAAGTAGTAGCTCAATCATTTGTTACATTGCATTAACAAAATCTTGCAAGAGTGAAAGTATTTCTCCCTTCCTCTCCAGAAACTCCGGGAGGATCCCTTCGGAAATGCTTCCCATGCCCCCAATCTTCTTTTGTGGGCTGAGAAACTTTTTACATGCTGGTTGTCCAGTCTGTAGTTGTTCCTCCTTCGCAGCCTTCCCAGGCAGAGCAGACAGAAACCACAACCAGATGATCTGATTATACTTTATTGTAAGACGACATTAACAGAATCTTGCAAGTCTGATAGCACAAATCTCTTTCTTTTACAGCCCGATAAGTTAGGGAGGATCCTGAGTTTTTGTCTCTACTTGTTATGTAGATATGAGCTGTATCTCTTATCTTATCATTTTAAAAAGTGCTTTTCCAAACACATCAGCACAACACTGTCAGTCTCCGGATGTATATACATGGCTATCTCATTTATGACCAGCACTAAGAAGAAATTACAAAATTAACTTTTAGTGACAATTCAGTAATCATACAAAATGATTTCTGTAGGTAATAAAGATAATCTCATTAATGTAGTAGTTAGGCTTCATTTAGTTCAGTTAGTTTCCCAGATTAATCAGGCAAGGTGCTACAATTTTATCAATTCACATCACAGCCCTATAAAGATTTATGCATCACACCCAAGTCAATGAACATGGGATTTAAAAATTAAATCCTATATTTAATGATGATTTATAGGAAGTTATGTTTCCTGTGAAACTTATTAAATGTTTTGAGTACTTCAGATATATTAACTCAATAATCCACTGAAATATAAGGTAGATCAGTTTTATTAAGTCTACAATGTAAACTGAAATGTGATATAGTGAATATTTGGCTGGCACCCGTTTGTATAGCAATGTGACTATTGTTGTTAATGTTACATATGAAAGAAAATACCAGAGTAATGAAATATGAATTCTGCATTATCTTTTTGAACAACCTTATAAATATAAATATTTATAAATTTATAAATAAATTATTTATAAATATAAATAAATACATATAAATATTATAATTTGTATAAATATAAAGTACAATTCCCCAACTCCCTTATCTTGGGAGAGTGGGTGTCAGCCTTCCTAGGCAAATTAGACAGGAAACACAACTAGATCAGCTAATTCTATTTTATTATATGGCTACATTAATAGAATCTCGCAAGTCTGAAGATACAAACTTTCCTTTGTCACTTTCAAGGGATTGATCCACTTGAGTGGATCCTTCCTAAATTTTTTATTTGACCACTAAGTCACCAGGGACTTGCTATGTACAAATACGTAGATGTACATTTTTGCTCTGTACAATCAATTTATATTGAGTGATTTCTAGAATGAATCCATGGTTGCATTCAGAAGCTGTTGTAAATGCATTTTTAATGAGAATAAAGTTCCCTTGTCCATGCCTTTTCATAAAAGCAATTCAATATCTCATTGATATTTGCTTTTAGCCAAGATGCAAAATGAAGACACATGGTCTGAAGAATCATTCTTGATGATGTTAAGGTCTTTGATAAAGATGCTAATCACAGAATCCCAGCCCTAAGTGGTGAGATAGTATTTGGACCCACAATTTTTGGACTTTATGATTCAAACCTGGAACTGGATGCTAGTCCATTTATTAAAAAGTAGTCCATTAAAGAGGCAGCAGCAAAGAGACAGCTCAGTCACTCAGGTGCACAAGGAAGTGTTTAACATAAAAGCAGAGCTATTCAGAAGCAGTCTGATATTAAGGTCCCATCTGAGTGTAGTGTAGCATTAGAAAAACTCTCTTGTGTTAGCCTAACCTCACACCAAAGGGCTGTGCTTTAAATGGCTTATTTCTTGTGGTGACTCAGATTATGAATGCTGATTTACTCCATGTAAAATGAGAACATCTAAGCAGGGATGCTAGTCTCATCATGGACCTGTTCAGTTATTAAAATCTGTAGAAGCATTTTGATGGACATTGTTGCTTGAATATGAGAGCAATCTGGCTCTCTCATCCCACTGATCACCAGCATTGATTTGACTGATCTCATTGACTAGATAGGTGTCCCTTTCCTCAAATTTTTTTACTACTGGTTCTGGGGGCTTGGCTTGGTGGGTGTGGTGTGGCTTGGGAGGCGTGGTTTGGTGGAAGGGGAAGAATACTACAAAATCTCCATTCCTACCCCACTCCAGGGGAAGGATATTGCAAAATCTCCATTCTCACCCCACTCTGGGGCCAGCCAGAGGTGCTATTTGCCGGTTCTCCGAACTACTCAAAATTTCTGCTACTGGATCTGCTGGATTTCACCCCTGCCTTTCCTCCCTTACGACTCCAGGTGGCTTCTCCCTCATGGCCATCCCAGGTAGAAGTGCACCAATCTTGTTTTATAATTATACAATAGTCATGTTTTAGAACTTCCAAGCAAGCTCAAGCGTTGTAGCTTTCTAAAGCCTGAAAGCACATCAGAAAGGAATACAAATGCTTTCTGTTGTACTGATATTATGACTGCACTTGTTATTGTTGTTTAGTTGCTAAATTGTGTCTGAGTCTTCACAACCCCATGACAAGCATGATAAGCCTCTCTGTCCTCTACTGTCTCTCTGAGTCTGCCAAACTCATGTTCACTATGTCAATGACGCTACCTAACCATCGGGTGAAATCCAGCAGGTATTTCTGGAGAACCGGTAGCGGAAATTTTGAGCAGTTCGGAGAACCGGCAAATACCACCTTTGGCTGGCCCCAGAGTGGGGTGGGAATGGAGGTTTTGCAATATCCTTCCCCCAGGAGTGGGGAGGGAATGGGGATTTTGCAGTATCCTTCCCCTGCCACACCCACCAAGCCAGCCCACCAAGCCACCCCACGGCCACAGTAAAAAAATTTGGATTTCACCACTGCTAACCATCTCATCCTCTGCTATTCCCTTCTCCTTTTGCCATTGCTCACTTAACTTATTGTTAACTGACGCACGGTTTACAGGACTAATCCAGCTGTGTGTCTTGCCCCACAAACCAAACAATAAATTAATCACTCAGCTGTTCATGAACTAGCCAGGTTGGCCAAACCACTTACTCAACTTTAAACTTTCAAAAGTCTAATTTCGATGTGTTATTTATGCTTTCATATATTTGGATCTGATCCTTATTGTTTTTATGATTTTACTTTTTATTCATCATATAACACTTTGATGGCCTCTTAGCAGCAGGGCAGTATATAACCATAATAATTTATCTGCACTTTTTCAGCCAGGAAAATCAGAAACATTCAGTATTCATGCTCATATTTTATCTAGTCTTTTTTTTAATCCTTTCTGTGAGTTTCTTTTAAATTTGATTTCTCCTATATGCTTGGTGATATGTGTCATCTGTTTCTTGGTATAATCTTGCAAGGAATGAGTCAACCAATAAAGAAGAAAAGCAAGTAGATAAGTGATGGTCAAGTAGTTTTTCAGGCTTTAGGTTTAAAGAAAACCGCTGTTTCCAGAGATGGTATTTCTCATAATTTTGGGTCTCATTGTAGCAACTGGATCATGTTAAAAACTGCTAACTTTTACACAACGAATAGTCATATAGGCTAAAGCAAAGAAGTAGATTTGGTACAAAACCATCCCAAGGAAGATAAAAATGCAATGAACTCAACACATTCAAACCAAACCTGTATCTAACATTCATAGGTGTACATAATAATGCTAATAAAAATGTTCTAGTTATTTTTTTTCTGCTATCAACCACAGAAACCTGTCCCAGATTCTTACTTTTACTAGGATAAGTACTCTGGCTAAACAGATAAGAGATTATTAGCACCTGTTGGAACATGTCTTTTCTTTAGAAAGTAAGTTTTTTAGCTGTTGGTGTTGATTGCTTCCTTATTGTAGTTTAGAGATTAGGAAGCCAGCTTTTAGACAACAATGGGTGTTGATAGTCTTATCTGTTCTTCCATCAGAAATGCATTCAAAACTAATCAAGGCAAAACAGGGAAGAGATACACTTCATTGACAGCCATCATCAACAATATGTAATATTGGACCTTTGACTGGAAAAAAAATATAAGCATTGGTTTCCTAGGAGCAGGCAAATAGTTATTCAAAAAGGGGAAAAGCTGCAATTATGAAGCAGGAATGGCATTTACTCAGCACACAATCCAAAGATGTATATGTATTTCTATGTGCAGAGTATCATTTGCTAAATGTGAAGGTAGTTGCAAAAAAAAAAAAAAAAAAGCCAAAACTTCATACTAGACCAATTCAAGTTTACAATAGATCATCTTATTTTCAAATCCTCAAAGACTTAAGGCCACATTTCCTTCTATTCTTAAGAAGAAATATGGGATATTATCAGCAGATATTTAATTTAGATTTGAAGGAAGGCAGAGATAATGAAGGCTTGTACCCAGGAGTATTCTAAACCAGGAATCTTCAATCCCCGGACCATGGCCCACAACCGGGCCGTGGCCTATTTGCAGCTGGGTCACATGAGCAGCGGGCTGGTGTGCAGGTGCAGAGAGCACAGTTTGAATTGCATGAGCAATGGGCCAACGCATATGCACGTGTGTATGCAGCTCACCCTGCGCAAGTCAAGCTCTGCATGCAGGCGCATGTGTGAGGCCCTCTGCTCATGGAAGTTGAGCTGCGCGCACACATGCACACCAACCTGCTTCTCACGTGGCCCAGTTTCTCTCTCCCCCCCCTCACCAAGCTGCCAAACAACAAAAGTTGGATTTCGCTGCTCTAAACCCCAGTCTTTATAAATAAATAACATACATTGTGAAACATACATTGCATTAAAAAACAACAACAACTTGTAAATTGAACTGATGTGAACAATAATCAGTTGTACAATTCCAGTGAATCAGTTGAATGTTAAGAGTTTTGTAATACATGATTATTTCCATTATAAATTAATCACAGTTTATTGAATTAGTCCAAAGTCTCGGGTTCATATAGAACAGTGTTGGCAAACCTTTTTGGCACCAAGTTCCAAAATGGGAGTATGTGCGTGGGGGAGCGCTGGAAACTGGAAGAGCAGCTCCGTGTCACACATGTGTGGGAACCCCGGAAACCAGAAGAGCAGTTCCCCAGCATGTGCATGCGGGAGTGCCAGAAACAGGAAGAGCAGCTCCCCAGGGCGCATGCACTTGCAGGGAAGCTAAGCTTCCAGTTTCCGGTGTGCACATGTGTGCCGGCCACCTGGTCTTCCAGTTTCCACCGCTCCCCTGTGCGCAAAAACCAGCTAGCCCGGAAGAGCAACAGGCAATGGCTGGCATGCCCAGAGAGATTGCTTTGCGTGCCACTTCCGGCACGCGTGCCATAGGTTCGCAATCACGGATATAGAACATTGAGACATAAACTAATCATATGTTTGGGTCTATACACACACCCCGCCACAAATTAGTTAGTCCTTGACTTATGACCACAACAGAGCCCAAAATTCTGATGCTAAGTGAGATGTTTGTTAAGTGAGTTTTGTCCCATTTTATGACTTTTCTTGCCAAGTGGTTAAGCAAATCATTGCAGTTAGTAGCACGGTTGTTAAGTGAATCTGGGTTTCCCATTGACTTTGCTTTTCAGAAGGTTGCAAAATGGGATCATATGACCCCAGGACACTTAAACCGTCATAAATATGAGTCATCAGTTGCCAAGGGTCCAACAGCCATAATTTACTTTTTTCACTTTGATCTTGTAACTTTGAAACATCATTAAATGAACTGTTGTAAATAGAGGACTACCTATATAAGCCAACCATATTTTAATATATTGTAGCATGCTAGGAAATCCAAATTAATGGCTGGGATTGCACTTTGCACTAAATCAGAATTTTAATCATCATCTTTTGATTAAGTAATAATAGGTTGATTTATATATTATGCTGTCCTACAGGGAGGGAAACAAATAAATATTATCTGATAAATAAACATGAAAAGTATTTTGTGATCTTTTATATAGAAATCATATTTTCCTATGAATAAATTCCATTGAACTCAGCTTGCTTACACCATTTATATGCAGACATTGTGCTACTAATTTATTTTTACTTAGGGTAACTTGAGTATAATTCAATTGGACTTTTTAAAGATTTACTACATACTAAGCTTTTCCCTCTCACTTATTTTCTAAATGTTTTACAGTTTGGCACTCTTTCAAAAACATTATTGACCATCAAGTAATTATGTGAGGTCTAATTAGTCTTTATTGAGTACCTATTATTGAACAGAGTATTCCTAAATTACCATTTTGTTCTTTTCAGTAGCAGAAGTTATTTTACGTTTTATTTATAGCCAGTGTATTATCCTCACATTATTTTTAATCAAAATCTCTTTAACAGTGAAATCCTCTATAGCAATGATGGCTAACCTTTTTGCTGTCGCGTGCCAAAAGTGGGAGCACGTGGGAGGGGGGTCACGTGCGCGCCTACCCACACCCATAATTCAATATGTCCCACCCCCCTTGCGCATGCACGCGTGACCCCCTGCGCTCCCCCCACTTTTGGCACGTGATGGCACGGTGGGCCTGGCAGGCCCATTTTTTTGCCCTCCCCAGGCTTCAGAGGCTTTCTAGGAGTCTGGGGAGGGCGAAAACGGCCTTCCCCACTGCCCTGGAGACCCTCCGGAGGCCAGAAACAGCCCGTTTCCCAACGTCCGGTGGGTCCGGAAGGCCAGAAAATCAGGTAGCCGGCATGCACATGCATGCTGGAGCTGAGCTAGGGCAACGCTCGCGTGCCCACAGATATGGCTCCGTGTGGCACATGTGCCACAGGTTCACCATCACGGCTCTATAGCAATCTTGCACATTATTTTTTCTTCTTCTCCACATTGCGCTAAATAAATAAATAAATTGAAATGCCCCGCACCAGCTTTTCAGCATGCCTGAGGCAAACAGATCTGACTGATGTATGAAGGCAAAGATACGTATCCCAGGATAATGTTGCAGGATCCAATCTGGGTCGGTCACTGGGACCAGAGGTTTTGTCTTCTGAGCTTTTAGACTCATGCTGGATCCCATCTTCAGGGAACTTCTCTCTAGCAGAGCGTGTGCTGTTCTGCATGTGGAACGGATCTGACTGAAGATACCAGAAGATTTTAAGATGGCCCAGAGCCCAATCAGTGAGAAAGTAGGTCATCTTCATTATCTGATGTCTCCTTTAGTACTACAAGTGAAAAATGTCTCATCCCTCTCTACTTCATCTTCCAACTATCATGGGATCTCTTAAGTTTCTGATAGTTTGCTCTGTATTATTAGCCCTACAATTAACATACATTTATAGTATTTTTCTAATTTTCCAGATTGCTTTGTACTTTTCTTATGACAGTAGCTTCAATGGACTTTTACTCTGCCACTTTGCTGACCGTTTATGTAATTACGTTGAGATCTGCATTATTCTTTTATTATACGACCATAATGATCTCAGGAAGGATGGACACAATATATCATAGTAAAATCATCTGAATGACAAACAATTCTGATGTGTTTGATTATATTTTTTAAAATTTCAAGTTGATGCTTTAAGGCAGGAGTCTGCAACCCATGGGCCAAGGCCCATTGGGAACCAGGCTATGCAAGCTGTCTGTCTGTTTGTCTGTCCATCCGTCCATCTGTCGATCTATCTATCGGTGTCTCTGTCTGTCTCTGTAACTCTATCTGTTGGTCTGTCTATCTGTCTGTGTGTCTATCTATCTGTCTCTCTGTCTCTCTAACTCTTATCTATCTATCTATCTATTTATCTATCTATCTATCTATCTATCTGTCTCACTCTGTCTGTCTGTCTGTCCGTCTGTCTGTCTATCTACCGTGTTTCCCCAAAAATAAGACCCTGTCTTATTTCTTCTGAACCCTGAAATAAGCGCTTGGCCTTATTGCCATGCGCTCAAAACCCTCATTGGGCTTATTATCAGGGGATGTCTTATTTTGGGGGAAACAGGGTATCTGTCTGTTTGTCTGTCTGTCTCTCAAACTATCTATCTGTCTGTCCGTCTCTCTCTCTCTCTCTCTAACTGTCTGTGTCTGTCTGTCTGTCTATCTGTCTGTCTGTCTGTCTGTCTGCCTATCTATCTATCTATCTGTCTGTCTGTCTGTCTGTCTGTCTGTCTGTCTGTCTCTTTAACTCTTTCTGTCTGCCTGTCTTTCTGTCTATCTATCTACCGTGTGTCCCCAAAAATAAGACCCTGTCTTATATTTTTCTGAACCCTGAAATAAGTGCTTGGCCTTATTGCCATGCACTCAAAAGCCTGAGTGGGCTTATTATAGGGGATGTCTTATTTTGGGGAAAACAGGGTATCTGTCTGTCTGTCTCTCTAACTCTGTCTGTCTGTCTATAGATTGATCAATCAATAGATCGTATCATCAGCGATCTATATCATCGCTGATGATACTCAGCTGTACATCTCCACCCCAGACCATCCCAATGATGCCTTGGAAGTGATGCCCCAGTGCCTGGAGGCCGTGCGGATCTGGATGGGGAGAAACAGGTTTCGACTCAACCCTTCCAAGACCGAGTGGCTGTGGCTGCCGGCGTCCCGGTACAGCCAGCTGGCGCCATCGCTGGTTATTGGGGGTGAATCATTGGCCTCCACGGAACGGGCTCGCAACTTGGGCATCCTCCTGGATGCACGGCTGTCTTTAGAAGAGCATATGATGGCCGTGGCCAGGGGGGCTTTCTATCAGGTTCGCCTGATATGCCAGTTGCACCCTTTTTTGGATTGGGACTCCCTACGCACAGTCACGCAAGCACTTGTCACTTCTCGTCTGGACTATTATAACGCTCTCTACATGGGGCTCCCCTTGGGGTGCACCCGGAGGCTCCAACTGGTGCAGAATGCAGCTGCACGGGGGATTATGGGAGCGACGGGAGGCTCCCACGTGACTCCTCTCCTGCGCGAGCTGCATTGGCTTCCGGTGGACTTCCGGGTGTGCTTCAAGCTGTTGGTGATCACCTTTAAAGCGCTCCATGGCTTAGGGCCGGGGTACTTACAGGACCGTCTTCTGCCACCAATTGCCTCCCACCGGCCAGTTCGCTCCCACAGAGAGGGCCTCCTCAGGGTGCCGTCGGCTAGACAATGTCGGTTGGCAACCCCCAGGGGGAGAGCCTTCTCTGTGGTGGCACCTACCCTCTGGAACAATCTACCCCCAGAGATACGAGTGATCCCAGACCTCCGGACTTTTCGTCGGGCCCTTAAAACCTACTTCTTTCAGTTAGCCGGCTGTCCTGATTTTATGATGGGTTTTTAAAATTTGAAATTGGTTTTAAATTGAAATGTTTTAAATCATGGGCCAAATTTATTTAATTATTTTAAATCTATTTTAACTTTGGCTGTTCACCCCCCTGAGTCCGAAAGGAGAAGGGCGGTATAGAAATCTGAAAAATAAATAAATAAATAAATAAATAAATAAATAAATAAATAAATAAATAAATATGTCTCTCTAACTCTGTCTGTCTGTCTGTCTGTCTGTCTGTCTGTCTGTCTGTCTGTCTGTCTCTCTCTCTCTCTCTCTCTCTCTCTCTCTCTGTAACTCTGTCTAGGTCTGGTAAAGGTTTTTTTTTGTTTGAGCAGGAGGTTGGACTAAAAGGCCTCCAGGACCCCATGCAACTATTATTCCATTATCTATCTATTTAATTTAGAGGCCTCTCAATTCTCATTGACTTACAGCCCCCAAAGCAGAAAACAGTAAAATGAAAGAAAAGAGACTTGGCCATCTGGAATAAACAACCCAGCACATCCAAAGAAAACTAACAAGAGGCTCAAAAGTTGCCTTAACCCTAGGCCTGGGAAATGAGCCAGGTGTTCAGGGATTTGAACAACAGCTGCAGAGAGCCATATGGATTTTGGGATGGGAAAGACATAAAAGCCATAATATCTAAAATAAGATCAATCAGTTTTGAAAAAAGAGATAACACTAAGCTACACCCAGAAGCTTGAAGGAATCGGGAGGGGAGGAATGGATGAAATTTCCAGCTGTAGGGAATGGATTTAAGTGACTTTTCTTATGTACTGCCTATCACCAGAGATTGAGCTTCAGGATGTAGATATGAACTTGTCCTATATTTTCTGGCCATCAGCATACATAACACAGGACATGGTCTTATTATATGTAGAGGTAAACAATACATATCACTTTTAGGAAAACTATATTGATTAATAAAAATTTCATTAAGCCTTTATTCTTTATGCATGATAATACTTACAGTGAATATACTTATATTCGGTAATACTGAATATGTAATACTTATAAACAGTGAAACATAAAGGCCATATAGAACACAAACTTTGCCTTGGGATAGGACCTCCATTAGGGTTCCCAAATCAGGGACAACAAATCCCATCCAAGGTGTGAATGTGAGTTATACACTCCCTTGAATAATATCCTGACATATTCTAGAACCCTTTAATAACTTAAATATTTTGCACTATAGCAAAAAACAAACATGTAGAGTGGCAAAATAACAACCTGTATAATTATTTGTGTATGTGTTTCTCCTTTTGTATGCATGCATAAAATAAGACAGAAAAAGATGGGACCAAGAATAGAATAAGAAAATTCTGGTCGTTGGCTAGGCCCGTGATGGCGAACCTATGGCACGCATGCCACAGGTGGCTTGCGGAGCCATATCTGTGGGCACGTGAGCATTGTCCTAGCTCAGCTCCAGAATGCATGCATGCACCGGCCACCTGATTTTCGGCCCTTCCGGGCCCACCAGAAGTCATGAAACGGGCTGTTTCCGGTCTCCGGAGGGCCTCCGGGGGGAGAAGGCAGTTTTCACTCTTCCCAGACTCCTAGAAAGCCTCTGGAGCCTGGGGAGGGCAAATAACGAGTCTTCCAGGCCCACCGTGCCATCGCATGCCAAAAGCGGGGGGAGCACAGGGGGTTATATGCACATGTGCGGGGTGCACTGAATTATGGGTGTGGGCATGCACGTGCGCAAACCCCCTGCATTCCCCCCACTTTTGGCACACGACGGCAAAAAGGTTAGCCATCACTGGGCTAGGCACTTAAACATTCCTAGAGATCATGAGCCAAACTGGAAAAAGTACGCAAGTTATTAGAGGTAGACCTTAACTTAAAACTATTCATTTAGCGACCATTCAAAGTGACAATGGCACTGAAGAAAGTGGTTTATGACCATTTTTCATACTTACAACCATTGGTCATGTGATCAAAATTCAAACACTTGGCAACTGGCATGTATCCATGACAGTTGCCGTGTCCCAGGGTCATGTGATCATCTTTTGAGACTTTCTGACAAGCAAAGTCAACTGGGAAGCCAGATTCACTTAAAGACCATGTTACTAACTTTGCAGTGATTCACTTGATAACCATGGCATGAAAGATCATAAAATGGAGCAAAACTCCCTTAATAACTGTCACTCAGCACAGAAATTTTGGGCTTAATTGTGGCTATAAATTGAAGACTTCCGGTACTCCAAGACCAGATGAAGAGGTTACGGGGTGGAGGGAGAATTTCAAAAGTCATAGTTCATGATCATTTCAGTTCCACAAATGGAGTCAATAGAAAATAGAAATGTCTGCTGATAATAGAATTATAACTAACAATCCAATCTACACATATGTCAACTTTTTTCATTTTCATTGTTCTTCTTCCTAGTTACCATGTCTCTCGCTTACCCAAAATTTGTGTATCACATTTAACCAGTGGTGAAATCTAAAATTTGTTACTACCGGTTCTGTGGGCGTGGCTTGGGGGGTAATGTGACTGGGTGGGTGTGGCCATTTTTTTTTTTACTTTTAAAACCATTTTTTCTACAATCTCTTTGGTGAAGAGGTTGTAAAAAAATGCTTTCCAAAGGTTCTGACGATCCCAGCTGAGTTGCCTGATCAGCAAACACTTTTTTTCTTTTAAATGCCTCTGCCGATCAGGCAACTCAGTTTGGATCGTCAAAGGCATTGAAAAGAAAAAAAAGCCTCTGTCGATCAGGCAACTCAGCTGGGATCATCAGAGGCTTTTAAAAGCATTTTTTCTACAACCTCTGAAAAGGTTGTAGAAAAAATGCTTTTAAAAGCCTCTGACGATCCCAGCTGAGCCGTGCGATCATCAGAGGCTTTTTTTTTTTACTTTTAAAAGCATTTTTTCGGCCGAAGAGATTGTAGAAAAAATGCTTTTAAAAGTAAAAAAAAAGTCTCTGATGATTGTGTGGCTCAGCTGGGCATGGTGGGGGGGGGGCAGGAATTTTTGCTACCAGTTCTCTGAACCACCCGCCTCCATCACTACTGGATCAGGCGATCTGGTCCAAACTCGGACCATTTCACCCCTGCATTTAACTACAAAAAACTATATGGCATTTCTTTCAGCTTGCAAATTGTAAGAAATGTGAATAAAATAAAACAGATCTTCAAAATTCTGCTTCATTAAATGTACTCCTTAGACCAACCACATGGCACACCTTGCCATATGGCAAAAACATTTCAGAAGCTGCAGAACACAGTTTCAGAGATCTGGAAGTGGGCATTGTACAACATCCAGAAGCTATTATACAAATTATGCATTGTAAAGATCAGTAGTGGGTTTCAATTTCGGCCGCTATTGGTTCACTCGTGGGCGTGCACACGCTCGCGCCTGCAACACTTCTGTGCATGCAAAGAGATGTCCGGGCAAGTGGGCGGAGCCTCCCGCTGCCACAAACCACCACTGGTAAAGATCACTTGGAGTTAGGAGATACTTTCAATGTACAATCTACAGAAACCCTGCATGGTTTGTCCCTGTGAATATGTAGGACAGATGGGGGGAACCACCAGATTGCAAGGACACAAGGAAGCGGTCAGACAAGGAGACCTGAACTCATTAGTAACTGCTAATTAGCAATTAGTAATTAGTTAATTAGCAATTAACAAGGACATACATTCAACTTTGCAGCTATTAAGATTGTTGGACAAGCAGGCACAAAAACAGCCAGGGAAGTGTTTGAAGCCTGGGAAATGGGCTCCTTGTCATCCAACAGGAGTGTTGATTTACCAACAGCTAATCAAATACTTAAAAAGCGAGGGCTGGGCAGCACAAGCAAATGACAGTCAACAAAAGCCAGCCATCAACACACCCTAATCAGCATCTAAAATGCCACATACAAGAGACACCATATAAATACCACGCACATACTCTGCTAGAGAGAAGTTCCCTGAAAATGGGCTCCAGCACATGTCCAAAAGCTCATAAGACAAAACCCCTGGTTCCAGTGACCAAACAAGATTGGATCCTGCTGCATTTTTTTTTTACTTGAATGTGTTGTGACATCCTGTTGTTTGTAAAATACAGAAGACATTCAAATTCAGTCTTTATTGCTAGAATACATTTTCTTCCCAGAATCTTTTCTAAAACATAAATTTTACTTTCATGAGTGAAAGAAACTTAATAGCTCTATAGCTGCAAGATCAAAATATTAAATATTTTCTTGGACTAGACTAAATGTGGGAGTTATCCCAAAGACATTGAAATAAGGGGGGAAGATCTATTTTTCATAATATAAAATCCTTCTGTTTGGCATATATTTTTGTTCTTGTTATTTTCTACCTATTTTCACCATGCTTCTCACAAAAACCTAATTATGCCTAGCAACTAGTTGCTAGAAAGAAGATGCTAAGAATATTAAGACCTGGCCCAAATGGTGAATATCAAGACCTTGATTCCAAATTCTGTTATGAGCTTTTTAAAATTTGACAACCAAGAATGCTATAGTTATATGGTTAGTTTGGTTTAGTTCGCAAGTTGTGGTTTGCTGACCTCCAGGGGCCCAAAATGTCATCAGGGGATCCGTGAAGGCTTGATGAAATGTTAGGATTTAAATCTTGAGTTAAATCTTGGGGCTCCATGGCCATGGTCCATGGCCACAAAAGGCATTTAAAGTGGGTCTGTGGTGGAGAAAAGGTTAAGACCACTAGTCTAGTAGTTAAGGCACCAATCTAGAAAGTTGGAGAGAGTGAGTTCTAGTGCCTCCATGAAAAGCTGCATGACTTTGGGCCAATCATCAGGAGACAATCTCACTTTAGGCATGAAAGCTGGCTGGGTGAATTTGGGCCAATTCTGCGCTCTCAAGCCAATTCAACTCACAGGGTTATATTGGGAAAACAGGAGGAGGAAGGTTAATTGGATATGTTAACTGCCTTGAGTTATTTAAAAATAATAAAGGTGGGATTCAAACAAGCAAGTAAACAAACAAAACATCCCACCAATGTTTAGCATCTTATCTGGGTTGGATGATATTATTAATATCTGTCTGGAACCCGCACTGCATTAATACAATTAATGCAGTGTATTAATTGCATTGCAATTACTAAATAAATTAAATTGTAATTAATTAAATTGTATTAACCCGGACATTAATACAATTGAGCGAGTCCAGAGATATTTCATGAGAAGACTCCTTCACTCCTCTGCTCGCAACAGAGTACCTTATGCCACCAGGCTTGAAATTTTGGGCTTAGACAATTTAGAACTATGCTGCCTTTGGTCCAATCTAAGTGTAGTACATAAAATTATCTCCTACAATGTCCTACCTGTCAATGATTACTTCAGCTTCAACCTCAACAATACACGAACACACAATAGATACAAACTTAAGGTAAACCGCTCCAAACTCGATCGCAGAAAATATGACTTCAGCAACAGAGTGACCAATGCCTGGAATGCACTACCTGACTTTGTGGTTTCTTCCCCAAACTTTAATCTTAGACTATCTACTCTTGACCTCACCGCATTCCTAAGAGATCTGTAAGGGGTGTACATAAGTGCACCAACATGCCTACCATCCCTGTCCTAATGTCCCCTTTTATTCGTATCCATTTCATGTATTAATGTCCATGTTTATACTTATTCCTGTTATCTAATTTTTGTCATGCTTGACAAAAATAAATAAATAAAATAAAAATAAATAAAC